>NC_061062.1:3462420-3665365 GCF_021917145.1 Hypomesus transpacificus
GCAATCACACTAGCAGTTAACCAGGGCCAAAGCAATCACACTAGCAGTTAACCAGGGCCAAAGTATCTAGACTAGCCACCAGCCAGAGCCAGAGCAGCCAGACTAGCTGTTAGCCAACACAAGAGACGCCAGACTAGCAGTTAGCCAACACAAGAGACGCCAGACTAGCTGTTAGCCAACACAAGAGACGCCAGACTAGCTGTTAGCCAACACAAGAGACGCCAGACTAGCAGTTAGCCAACACAAGAGACGCCAGACTAGCAGTTAGCCAACACAAGAGACGCCAGACTAGCAGTTAGCCAACACAAGAGACGCCAGACTAGCAGTTAGCCAACACAAGAGACGCCAGACTAGCTGTTAGCCAACACAAGAGACGCCAGACTAGCAGTTAGCCAACACAAGAGACGCCAGACTAGCTGTTAGCCAACACAAGAGACGCCAGACTAGCTGTTAGCCAACACAAGAGACGCCAGACTAGCTGTTAGCCAACACAAGAGACGCCAGACTAGCAGTTAGCCAACACAAGAGACGCCAGACTAGCAGTTAGCCAACACAAGAGACGCCAGACTAGCTGTTAGCCAACACAAGAGACGCCAGACTAGCAGTTAGCCAGAGCCAAAGAAGCCAGACAGGAGTAAGAAGAGATTGATCCCCTACTCTCACACGAGGCAACTCTGAGAAATCTGTAATCATTCCTGTCACTAAGCCTTACACTAATCCTTGGGATTTTACAAACAACTGACAAGAAACACTTTTAACACTCACATACACACACACACAGTAGGTGAGGTTATGTTAGAGGGTATGTCACTGTGCACCCTGCTGATATCATTTGGGTTTACTGTATTCTGCCTCGTAATGAGAATGACAGATGTCACCAGGCCAGCCCTGCACGCACCCAAAGGGAGAGTGGGGAGGTATCTAAATGAGTGGAGAGTTGCTGTGGAGAGACACTTTATCAATTCTCAGAAAGCTGGATTGAGATCTGTGTGTGTGGTCTTGTTTGGGACCAGAAGTTCCCAGGATAGTAAACGACTGTAAAAAAAATATATATATATAATAGGGAGGACATTCTTGAGCCCCACAACTTCAATTGCTATTTCTAGGTGTGTGTGTTCGTATGTGTGAGTGTGTTCGTGTGAGGGTATGCGTGTGTGCGTGTGCATTTGTGTTGACTCACCTGGTTGTCAGTGAGCAGGTCGGTGTTCCCTCCTCTTCCTGTGCTGCTCTGCTCTGGACTCTCTGCACAGGAAACAAGACTTCACATCAGGCCGCAGCTCGACAAACTGGAGCCACAACATCCCATATTAAAGGTGCAGTCAGAGATGCTGTCCAAGATATAAAAGCAGCCGTCTGTCTTCGGGCCAAACCCTGCTATCTCGGTCCTTCATAATCACAACAACGTCTCCACTTCAGACAGCCCATTTGCACTGAGGAGGGACGAAAACCAACCCTTGAAACACGTGTGTAATTTACAGGGGACAAATCTCTCTTTTTTTTGTGATTTCAGGTTTTGTGTCCCATTTTTTCATTGTTTACTTAAGCGGATAATATCCTTTTTAGGGAAATCATGAAAAGAGTTTTTAGGAGATCAATGTAATAATTCACCAGCGTTTTGAGGATTATGGTGCACTTATCTCCGATTTGACCAATTTAAATTTCACAACATGAAGCCCCAGTAAGAATGGAACTTGAATCCAGGCAGCTAAACTTCCAAAGCTAAAAAGAGACTAGCGATACACCAGCTGGGTAGAGAACTTGAATGTTGAAGGATGAAGGTTGGAGTTTCTAACAGATCTCACGCCCCCCTAACTCAGCCTAAATTGGAGGTAACAGAGACCCAGTGCTGCAGTAGGAACAAAAAGCAAGAACGTTCAGATTAGGTCACACTCCATTTACACTTCCCACTAAATCCATGGGACACTTTTTGAGTGATTGCCAAAATGTATGCCGGAGCCCAGATGCAATCATGTCATATTATGTAAACAAACCCCCTGTTAGATGGCAGTCATTTAGCATTTAGCTGTAAACCAAATCAGAATGCTAAAAACACCACCCCTGAACCTTCACTCCATCTGGCCATGTCAACAATCCATGAGGATCTTCTCTGATGGGTGTTTCATTATCTCTTCGTGGTGAAAGTTCTCGAATTCCCCCACTAGGCTGGACACGACTGTCCACAGTCAGACGTGGGACAACCTTGACCTTGCCGTCAACCCTCCACTACCAACACCCCAGACCCGTCCCTGTCGATTCAGTCTGATGAGAACCCACTGACTCTCATATCCACACACAAACTCACCTCCCTCCAACTGCGTTCTCTATTAATAGTGGGTTGTTTAATGCTCTAAACCCTGTCCAGTACAGTATGAGGGTGACTGGAGAATGAAGGTAATCCTGTCAGCAACTAATACCTCTCCTCCATCACTGGGGCTGTAGACCACGGGCTCTCTTTGTTTTACTCAGACACCCACACATATATCAACTTCAAAGCCTACTCTAAACTTTCCCTGCCCTCCCCATCCTCTCAGTCCCGCCCAGCCAGCCTTGGAACCCCCCCCCCCCCCCCCAGCTCCCAATTCCTCCAGTCTCCCTAGCCTCCTACCACCACCGTCCCCACCACCACTTCCAGTGTCCCCAGTCCGTCAAGGCTGGCTGCTTCTGATCCGTCTCAGGTGCAGAGGTCAGTAGAGGGCAGCGGAGGGAGCACAGGGCTAATTATCCCTCAAAGCGATTAGTTACGTAAGAGCAGCCAGCCAGCCAGTCCATCAGTCAATCAGTTAGCCCAGCCAGCCATGGTAAGTCCTGCTCCACTGAAACCGTCAACCCTCCAGGAGGGGAGGGGAGGGGAGGGGAGGGGAGGGGAGGGGAGGGGAGGGGAGGGGAGGGGAGGGGAGGGGAGGGGAGGGGAGGGGAGGGGAGGGGAAGAGGAGAGGAGAGGAGAGGAGAGAGGAGAGGTCATGGAAAATGCATAACAGTAACTCAGGAGTCCAAACAGCCAGACTCTGAGGAATCTTCTCTGTTCTGGAATAGAACACTGACAGAAATCGGAAGGACGACAGGAACAGTTACATAAATAGTACATATCTTGTTGACATCTGCAAAGAACTACGGATATACAAACTATTTGTTGTGCGTCTGTGTGTGTGTGTGTGTGTTTGCCAGTGTACCCACCATGCAGGCTGGAGTGGGACGGACACTCCTCATGTCGCAAGTAGAACTTGACTGCTATCCTCCTGGGGCCCCACCTCTGCAGATGTTCGTACATCAGATGCTCGAAAGGGATCCCTCTCTCTGGGGAGGGGAACAGCGTACGGTCACAAGGGGTCATGTACCAACAGGAGTCTAGTAGGGGGGGGGGTCTCTGGGGAGGGGGGGGGTATCTCTGGGGAGGGGGGGGTATCTCTGGGGAGGGGGGGTCTCTGGGGAGGGGGGGGTATCTCTGGGGAGGGGGGGGTATCTCTGGGGAGGGGGGGGTATCTCTGGGGAGGGGGGGGTATCTCTGGGGAGGGGGGGTCTCTGGGGAGGGGGGGGCTATCTCTGGGGAGGGGGGGTCTCTGGGGAGGGGGGGGTATCTCTGGGGAGGGGGGGTCTCTGGGGAGGGGGGGGTATCTCTGGGGAGGGGGGGTCTCTGGGGAGGGGGGGGTCTCTCTGGGGAGGGGGGGGGTATCTCTGGGGAGGGGGGGTCTCTGGGGAGGGGGGGGTCTCTCTGGGGAGGGGGGGTCTCTGGGGAGGGGGGGGTCTCTCTGGGGAGGGGGGGTCTCTGGGGAGGGGGGGGTCTCTCTGGGGAGGGGGGGTCTCTGGGGAGGGGGGGGTATCTCTGGGGAGGGGGGGTCTCTGGGGAGGGGGGGGTATCTCTGGGGAGGGGGGGTCTCTGGGGATGGGGGGGGGGGTACTGACAGTTGAAAAACAATACTGCATCCTGACTCTCTAAAGTAGCTGAAACAGGCTTGTGATGCAGAAGGGGGGGGGGGGGGGGGGCTACAGTATCGCCCCACCCAGGGAGGGAATGTGCTGATATGATTTAAATTAACTGAGTGACCTCAACTGATAAATTCTTGTCACTCTAATTATTGTGTCAATGATAATAATAATGTAGATCATTGACATCAGTGACAATGTGCTGTGTTTAGCTGACAATCAAAGCATGAGGTTATCGGAGATTAGCTTACTATTAATAGAAGGGATAATAACATTAGCCCATATTATCCCCCTCACTGAACCACTGAACTAGATGCACACTGCACACAACGCACTGCACATGACACACTGCTACACAGTGCCTATGTAACCCTACACAGATACCACAATCTGTAAACAACTCAAAGGAATTCTTCTGTCACATGGAGGAATGTGTGGGCTGGATCCAGGCAAGGTTACCGTCTGGGGCCTGACTGTCATGTGGGTTGCGCTTCAGTCTGCATGGCCAGAGGCAGAGGCAGGGTCATCACCACAGACACCCTGACCCACATTTCCCTCCTCATGTTCTGCTTCTCCCTCTGCCTCATTCTCCCTTTGTATCCCTCTCTCAGCTAGACTCTCTCTCTCTCTCTAAATGTTTACATGTCTATCTCTTTCTATGTGAGCAGGGCTGGTTAGGGCCGGTCTGGACTGGGGGCAGGGTGAAAGATGAAGGGAGGGTAGAGGGGGACAGGGAGAGGAGCTCTGGGGACAAGGACACCATTGTTGGGGCCTGTGGCTGGTGGACTGGACCCGGAGGGAGGGGTTGACCCAGCCCCAATATTTACCCAGGCTGATTTTTTCACTTCTATTACAGTGACAACCTTCTTCTCTGTCTTCATCTCCGTCTCTCAGACAGACAGGCAGACAGGCAGACAGATAGACAGGCACACAGGCATACAGACAGACAGACAGACAGACAGACACAGACAGGCAAGAAGGCAGGCAGGCACGCAAGCAGGTAGACAGACAGACAGACAGACAGACAGACAGACAGACAGACAGACAGACAGGCAGACAGACAGGCAGGCAGGCAGGCAGGCAGGCAGGCAGGCAGGCAGGCAGACAGACAGACAGGCAGACACACAGCCTACCGTTGCCCTGCCACACCTCGGCCAGGTGGCAGCCGCTCTCCCCGGCCTCCTTGCAGAAGTCCACCACGTCTCGGCAGGTGGTCTCCGGGGTGATGGGAACCTCCGTCAGCATCTGCTGGGTGTCGTTGAGGAACACCGTCAGGATCGTCTGGAGGGGCAGAGCGTGGTTCCGGCGTTACAGAGGGACTGGTAGCTTGGAGGTTTCATGTTCGTGGTGCAGACATTGATATTGGGCCTAGTGGCTCCCTGGCTGTGTCTCAGTAATAAAGAGTGACCGGTACTGGGTCTCCAGCCCTGTCAAAGGCTGGCAGTGTCTCCATACAGAGTGCTACATCAAGTTGCCTTCTACAAATACACAGAGAAGGAGAGAGAGGTCAATCTGACAGTTGACTCTGACTCGAGCCAACACCCTCCTGGAAGGGTTCGGCCGGGAACATACCGTGTAGGGCCTACACTGTAGGCAGTCTGCCAAACAGAGACCTCCCAGGAGGATTGTGGGGCATGTAGGACGAGCTTTGTTCATAGTCCAACTCAAAGAGCAGACATATAGGCCCGGGCGAGGACGTTCGTGTGTGTTGGTCCACCACAGATTAGAATTTGGGCAAATTATAAAAATTGAATTTCCTGTGTCCTGTGTGATATTTGAGATAATCTGGGGCATGGCAACAGAATTGAATGTTTTTAGCTGTGGTATGGGTCACAATAGCTCAAACACACAGTCACATACATGGACACACACACCCCAGCAGAAAGCTTCCTGGATGATGGTATTTATGTCAAACAGCTGACATGGGTCGTCTCTGTTTAAAAACCCAGCCCTCTGTGAGTAGACTCAGCACACACATACACATACACAGCCGTACACCACGGATCGGAGCCTGTATGCCAAGATGTAAGGTAATCTCTCGCTGCATGCAGACAGATTCAGAGGAGGGCCCATTCTGTAAGGCTTGGATTACAACACCAAGCTATAATCATCAGATTATGCCGTGTGTAAACGTGTGTGTGTGTATGTGTGTCCGAAAGGTGACAAATGAAAACATACATCAGGATAAACAGAGAGAATACAAATCCAGGAGATCAGGGGTTATGGAGAGAGGAGGATAATCTCTCTTTCTCTCAGACTGGACACTGGTTCACTGTTCCTCCCTTTCAGTTCTATTTTCAGTAAAATACAAATGCTTGTGGTTCACGTCATTAGAAGTATGCGAATGAGTGTTTGTGTGCGTGTCTCTGTCTGTCTGTGTACAAGAGGTTGTAATCTGGTCAGTCCTCCCTGTGATTCACACAAAGCTCCCGTGATTCACACAAAGTTCAGAAAGTACACAGAGAGCAGCACAAGGGCCCAACCTGCTGGGACCGTACTGTTTCACCCACTCACCAGCTGGGTATTAGTGGTGCGTTGCACTATACTGCCAACATACTCACAGCAACACATTCAAACAACACACATCCCCTCAATTCACCCCAAGTTAACTCACGTTGTTGACAAAACAAAACCACCACATCTGATTAGTCCTATGCAATGTGTTGTTGTTATACAGCTCATAGACCCCAACAAGGAGTACTGAGTACATGTGAGTACAAACTCACCAGAGAACGTCTCAACCACACAGCACACAGCGACAACACCATTACAGGGGCTCCCAATAACGCCACTATCTACTGCCTCCGTCAACTGTTCCCTGTAGCACACAGCCAGCCCGCTGCTGCCCTGCCTCCTGACTTCAGCCCTGGATGACTCTGGTTATTTTTAGGAAGGTGCAGCAGAGCTGTGGTTCCTGAGCAGAACCAGAAGAGCAAGCACCTCACCAGCCTCTGACCCTCCAAACCCCTGGGACCTCCCCCTGTCTGGTCACCTTATCCACCCCGCATGGAGCTGGTACCGGAGCCTGCTTCCCCTCCTGGCCCTGGGGCTGTTCCTTAGCCCGGCTACGGGTCCAGGGACAGCTGCGGTGGGGCTTCTGATGGTGGAACCAGGGCTGGTCCTTGGACACAGACACCAGTCTCCGGAGCACCTGGCTGAGGAACCTCTTCATGGAGCCACACGAGGGAAAGAGGGAGACACACCGGAAGGAGAGACGGGGAGGGAGAGCCGGGGAGGGAGAGCCAGAGAGAGCGGAGCACAAACTGTCATACACGGCTGAGAGGCAGAGTTCTGTCAGGGCAGCGTGTGTGTGTGTGTGTGTGAGAGACACACAGAGAGAGAGAGAGAGAGAGGGGGGGGGGGGGGGGGGGGGGGCAGAGAGAGAGAATGTGTGCCTGGCAGAGTGTATGATACCATGCACCAGAATGGAGGAAGGAGATGGTGTCAGTAAACATGGGGGAAAGGGGGTGGTGGTTGGGGGGGGAGGCATCAGGGTTGGTGGGACAAGGGCCAGGGTATGGCTTGAGGTTCAGGGACGAGGCCTTGGCACTGAGGTGGGGGGTGAAGGGTGGGGGTTGCCTCTCATCACAAGGACCCTCTAGAGTGATATCCCCAGGACCCGTAGAATGGATTGAGGGAGATAAGAGGAGACTGTGACACAAACCAGACTGAGCTGTCAAACACACACACACTCAAGCACACACACACATACACACACACACACACAGCTCCCTCCCAACACAACCGTGACAACGATTTGATTTGACAGGAAATCAGTGTTGTCTGTCTGTCAGTAAAGTGTGCAGGAAATCTCATGTTTAACCATCTGGCCTAACCGAAATAACCCAACCATGCAGCTAAAGCCTGGAGAGAGGGGTGGAATGGCACGTTATGGAGGCAAATGATTCCATTCCGACTTGTTAATATCCCTTCTCTTGTTCCTCCTCCTCTTCCTCCTCACGTCCCCTGTGCCAAATCTTAATGTCCACACACACATATACTTCTTCCCCTGCTCAGGGTCCTGTCAATAATAAATCTGCAGACACAAAGCAGATCCTGTCAAAGCGCTCCACAGGGACTTTGACTGATGAGGCCTTACCCAGAATCCTCTCTGCTGCCTGGCGACGGCACTCTGTGCTCCTCTGTTTACCCAGACCCATCACCACCAGGCCTGTCCTCAACACACACACACGCGCCAAGCAGAGCTGAGCGTCTACAGACCACTGATCCCCACTTTGGTTCCGTTGGGAGAGCAGGACTTTATAAACAAAGCGTTCTTGTAGTTCGGTTTCGAGGCACAGCTTGTGGCGGGACGGATGTTTTCCGGAAGCACATGGAACAAGACTAACAAACAGCCGGCGAGAGATGTGAGAGAGATGGTGGCCTGTCTTATCATTAGATGGGCGAAAGTTCAACTCGGTCTCTTTGCTGGAGTCATTGTGTGTTTCGGAGGGCAGTCAACTGATTTAGTGTCCTGTCTTGACTCCCTCTGAAAGGAGCATACAATAATACTGTCCCCATGGCAACCCCTACCTCCATTCAAACCAAAGCTACCGCATGACTACAGCTATGACCACATCACAATGTCGTAACAAGACAGCTGCACACAAAAACATTTCACGCTCAAGTCAACACATGATGACATACGACACAAGCCTGAGAATGTCAATTTATCATTCAATTGCAGGTTTCCCAACTGCCAGTCCTTCTGCCAGTCATGTTGAAATGACAACTGAATGAAAAGTACAGTACATGTGCTTATGTAAGTCTGAACGTTATACCCAGTGACTGTACTTATAGTGGCCAGAAATAGAACATTGAGGGAAAGCCAGTTAGCGTGGCTAAGATATGCTAGCGAGACAGGCAGGGGTGAGGATGGATGGGTGACCATTTAAGATTGGGAATCAGCTTTCCTGGGGTAAAATATGTCTTGTTATTCCTCGTCTTGGGCCCAAAACATTACTTCTCAACATTCACTAGAGTAGTTGTTCTGACAGAGGCTCCTCCGCCCTCAAATCCATGAAGGTCTGATTAACTCAAGCAAGGAGGGAATGAGGCCATACCAGAGACAAAGCCCTCTGTGCCCCAAATGTGAGCCTGGGGGAATCGTATTGGTAGTCTGGTTGTCTGAGACGGGTGGTACTGTAAGTCAATGGCCAATAGGGTCATCAGCCTGATCTTCGGTAGACAGTGTCTAAATATAACCCTTGCCCCCAAGCATCCACTATGCCATACTCCATACCACCCAACCCCTATCCTACTAAACCCTGCCTCCTACTAACCCCAACCCCTACTCACCACTACCCCAAACCCCCTACTTCCTACCCCTGTCTCTGAGCTCAAACTATCTATTTCTCTGACTGTTACCAGGGCATCAAACCCAAGTCACTGAATTTCCACTTTATTTGGCTTCAATTAACATCCAGAATGTGTATATTTACAGACTTCACCCCACACTGCCCCTTCTATATTTGTCTTCCCTGTGGTAGCAGAGTCATTTATTTACATAACACAAACTCATAGCTGGTTGATCTATAGGCTACAAGATTGCTGGTACAATAACATTGGTGTGTTCCATGTCCTTGTACTAACCTCCTGTTCTGGGTACATTAAGTTCAGTTCAGTTCAGTCAGCGTTATCTCCAGCATGGGGCAGATTGATAGCCACTTTCTCACGCTGTCAAGTAACTTGCCGAAAATCTCTTTAACTCTCCTTGAAGCTTCCTTGATGACTGAGATTCTAATCTAGTTGAGTCTAATAGTCAGCAGTTCCCCTTGAACTCGAAAGAAATAGCTACAACCTACAACATCCTCTCAGATACATAATTGTCCAATGGAGATTACTCAAATTTCTCATAATTTGTATTTGGGCAACCCCTTTCCCGATATTTGGGTATCCTAAAATACCAAACTAATTCAGGAAGCAATGATCTTCATTACCGCATCCAAAAACAGGATATTCTATTTCTATAAACTTCCTAAAGCATTGCTCTTCTTACCACAAGGATGCATTTTTTTCAAGAATATGTTCCAGTAAAATCCCAAATATTGAATAAGACTGAAACAGAGATCAGAAATTGTTTAAACTTACCGGCAACATGACTGCTTAGGCCAATCAGTTAATATGTTTATTCTAACCGTTGACTTAAAAAAAAAAACTCTCCGTTATTTTCTCTGCCTCCCTCGACGGGATGGCAGGACGCTTTTTGACGAGGAGCTCTGCTAGTCCGTCAGCCAACTACAGAATAGAAAAGCAACGATGCTTGATCCCTGGCGGTGCGTGCAAACGCTGTAGGGCGAAGTGGGTCACGTTCTGGTCACCGAACATCCCCCAGCCTAGTAGGGGATGCATGTTGTTCTAAGGAATCTGCTAGACATTCCGACACTAACAGCTAAAGGCGCACACGCCACAACTAATTATTTAGATAGTGACTGTGAAAACGGCAGACATACACGTTCCAATGCGTAATCAATCCAAAGCAAGAACTCAAAATTGAGCAATAAGAGCCCAGTTTTTTCTGTCATTAACTAGGGTGTTCAGTCGGTGGTTTGAAGCTGTTTATTATTTCCTCGGCTATAGTCTTCTTAGAAGCGAGATCAAACTTGCTTGTAGCCGACGAAAGACGAGAAAAACGGACGTAAGGGACAATGTAACCTCTGCAATGTTAGTTTGACTTTCAAGACCGGAGAGCCGGATACTCTGTATGTCGGCGTCCAACAGCCTTTGTGTTGCAAACTTGAGGAACTGATATGACTAACATTTATATACACATGGCCTACGAATTTAAATCAAATCTGGTCAAGCGTCAGGCACGAAGACAGACAGCTTCCTCCTCAAGGACAAACCTTACGGACATAACTCACATCAAAGCCAGGACTGGCTTCTTCAGCCAGCCAAAATGACAAATGTGTAGCTTTTCAGCCAAATGTAGGTCTACTACAGACGCATGACACTACAATGAAAAGGATATTCAACAATATTTCATGAACACAATTGGTAAATTGATGAGTTTGATCGAAAGGCGGGAGAATGGCTTAAAAAGCTGTATTGCCACAATCAACTCTCAGATGGCTCTTTACTGCCATCTGGTGATAATTAAGGGAGATAATAAACTTAGCACTGTGATGGAGAACATACTAACATTGAATTCAGGGGCGAATCTAGGTTAAAACTTTTGGGGGGGCTCCAGCCAAAATAGGGCTAGATACGCCCATGACTGAATTTACTCTTAAAATAATATTTCGTCTACTGGCAGCCAAAAGTGGACCTTCTTAGATTAAATGTAGCTCTGGAACTCAATCATCCACCCACCCCCCACTCTCAAAAAACATATTCCAATACTATATTTGAGAATGTTTACTATCTCAGAGGAACACTTTGAATGTCAGCTTTACAGTCAAAATACAGGTAGATAACATTTAGACATAAATAAATTATGTATTACAAATATGCACACTTCATAAAAATGAGGCCTAAGGTAGAAGTCATAACACCAACAACAGCAGCATACGTACACAGGCGCTAACAGGATGGGTCATTTGCACCAGCAGGTAGACAGTGTTACAGCAGCCAAAACTCAGCTACAGGCTCATCTTAATCTATTAAAAATTATTCTTAAACTACGCATAATCTGCGTTCGGGGAAACCGTCTTTGAAACCATTCATTTTAATCTCAAATGTTTTTTTTAAATTAAATAATCAATAAATAATAATTGACTGAATTAAGAAATGACTGTGTGCTGTGTCTCTAGAGCTAGTACATTCTGCTGCAGGACTACTGGAGGCAGCAGCTAGTACATTCTGCTGCAGGACTACTGGAGGCAGCAGTTTTGTCCGTTGCCGTCGCGGGAGCGAAGACACATCTTGGGCTTGTAGTTCTCCAGGTACAGCAGCTGCTTGGAGTTGAAAGCTCCGCGTCGTTTACTGAGAGAGGAGGTGAGAGAGAGGGATGGAACACTGTGTGTTACTAAGACAAACTAAATGTAAGCTTATTAAATGGTGTTCATTTAGCAGACAATGTTATCGCTTTTATCCAAAGAGGTGTATCAGGGGGATTTGAACATACAACCTACATTTACATTTAGTCATTTAGCAGACGCTCTTATCCAGAGCGACTTACAGTAAGTACAGGGACATTCCCACTGAGGCAAGTAGGGTGAAGTGCCTTGCCCAAGGACACAACATCATTGGGTACGGCCAGGAATCGAACTGGCAACCTTCTGATTACTAGCCCGATTCCCTAACTCAGCTGACATCCCTCAGCCATTTGACTCCTCTTGATCTACAGTCAAATGCTCTACCGCTGGCTCCAAACTGTGTTTAGCAATGTGAGAATGTGGACTGTTGTTAAATTAACTTAACCAATAAATATTATACTATATCTATAAAGAGTTAGCCATCACCATGACCTTAGATACATTTAGTAGTCCTTTCGGAAATTTGTCGTGTGCCATACAGCAATGGTCAGACAACGACTACTTACAGTCGTATGAAGTGGACAGCATCTTCGTACTCCATTCCACATTCAATGAGGGCCAATGCCACCAGAACAGGAGCCCTGCACAGAGACACAGACAGTGAAGCAACCAGAGTGATATAGGAACGCTGCCCTTTTCAAAGAGCTCATTTCAGAGGAATGTTCGTTTTACTAGTTGAGTGTATAGTATATAGAATATAGGTCCACTCTAATCATCCTTAAAACTCCTGAGTCCTGGTGTTAAACCGAACACTTTGACGTTTGCTGTGAAGTCGGTTTCTACAGCACAGGAGACAATTGGACGTCAACTTGTTTAGAAGATCACTGCTGCAGGTCCGAACCAGACACCAGCAGGTGACTGAACCATACCATGAGATGAGATCAAAACTAAAGGCAAGTTGGAACAAGGGAGATGAGTTGGCGTCAATACGCTCCTAAAATAGCTCAGACGGACAGAGTGTACTTCACGGCAGGTCTGATGAGAGTCCCAGGTTTTGAAGGTTAGCAAAAGAAAGATAAGAAGCTAAGCTAGTATTAAAGCACAAAACAAGCAGCTAGAGCCTAGAAGATAAGATAGATAAGCTAGGTTGAAGGTAAGCCAGTGTGCAGACCATCCCAGGGAACGACACACGAGAGAGCAGATCATCTATCTGAGCCTGGCTTCACTGACCGGCCCAGGCCTGCCACACAATGCACGGCCACACAGCAGCCTGGCTCCTCTCTGAACTTGGCCTGGAGCAGATGCAGCCAATCATCCACTACTTGCTCAGGAGGGGCGGAGCCATCGTCAAATGGCCAGTCCTGAAAACCCAACAGAACATCAGAGGAATGGATCGTGACAAAACGTGGCTATGCTGGTATCTTTTAAGCCAGTACCAAGATGTGTTGTTTTTTTCATGAAAGCATAAGGGGATTATCATGTGTGTTTCTCACCAGGACTTGGATCCCTTCCTGTTCTACTGGGGTTTTCTCATATGTTGCAGCACACACTCTCACAAGGGTTTGCACACCAAACACCTTCAGGTCCTCAACACATAGGAAATAAATACATATTCAGTACTGTATCATGCGTCACGTTGTTGCATATCATGTTTAAAACAGGAGAATCACACCATATGAGATGCAGATGCAGATGATATTTACACAGGCTGGGATGAACACGTTAACGTAGAAAGCATTTCATTCATATTCATGTCTGTTCTGCTGTACCTCTATGAATTTGACCATCTGGGAGTTGGTGGGGTTGTGTGTGATGAGGAACCTCATACAGTCGTATCTGATCTCGACGGGGGCGGGGCGATTCATGTTGACGGGCAGGTGAACGACAGCGGTCTTCCAGGAGAGGATGAAGATTTAAAAAAAGAGTTCCAAGATGGGGTAGATAGATGAGGGGGAAAAACGTCTAGGAAAATCTACAATTTGCCAAGCCTATAGCGCAATAAGGAATTATTATTATTTTTTTAAAGAGGTTTTATCTTTTAGACTTCCACCTCCCAATCACCCCATTAAGGGCAGAAAGATGGATGGAGAGATGGCGGAGAGGAAGAAGAGAGGAAGAGGGACTAAGCTGCTGAGGGTCTGGCTGGGCTCTACCCTAGGCATGTACTGGCAGTAGAGTAGCGCAGCCTCTCTCCTGTATCGCTGCTGCTTGGCTTCGGGTTGGCTAGTCTTCATAAGGTTTGGCTGATCTTTAGATGGCAGTGAGGGCCTTGCCTTCATACAGGGCTATCTCCCAATTCACTTGTCCACAATCAGCAGGTGCTGTGCCTGGCAAAAGTCTCCTCCCTCCCTCGCAATCGCCATAAATATGCAACCTGTGAAATACATGAATCAGAAACAGAGAGAGATTTATTTAAGTTATACTCAACCTTTACCTTCATGCTAATAGCTAATTATGAAATCCTTGCTGCTCGTGCTAGATCCACAGTCATAACAATGGACCATGCATCCATTAGCATCACACAGAGATTGTTCTGTGGGACTTAAAAACGGGACATAATTATTAATTATCCCAAGGCCAGAATGCACTAAGAATGTCGCTCTATCCCGCCCATTTAATGTCGTCGTCTAAAGTAATCCAGGCAGTCCAGATGTACGTTTTATGTCGTGATGTTTCCAGTAGAGATTATAGATACATTGACTATTAAGACCCGATGATTAAATCAGTTGTACAAACCGCCGTGTGAGCTGAACGGTGTGTTCATTGAGCGTGCACAAGGCGATGTGACAGCCCCGCGTTCCAGACCGACCATTGATCCTCTCTCTCTCGTTCACAGTGGCACAGCGCTCCTGGCAACGGCTAACGGCTCCGGTTTAAGAGACTACCGAAAAGAAAGAAATCATAGAGATAGCTTGATGAGAGAAAATATATGTTTTAAATACAGAAAAGCACCGGTATTTGTGCAACATACATCCAACATTTTGTGAGCTCACAGTACCAGACAGCTACCAGACTTTACACTAGATCCCAGCCTACTATGGCTAGCGCTAGCTAATACAGTGGTACTGCACAGTACGGTTAGAATGGATTAGAAGCCATTTTGGGAATCAACAGCCAGTCTTGTTAGCCATAAAAAATACACTTTCATAGCTCTGGGCAACCTACACAATCCAGCATTAACATTGTTTATTTACTTACAAAAACGGTGTTAGGCGATAGCCGAAATCCCAGTATCACTATATAAGACAAGGATAACACATCCGCTGACAGACGCGTAAACCTTGGAGGTTACCTGGCAGAATGTCATGTGACCGCACTGCCAGAAATCTGTTTGCGACAGTAAAGACACGTGTATTCCCACATTCACCACTAGATGGCGTTATTATCCGTGTTTGACACAAAAGATCAGAATCAGAATTTGGTTTACTCGCCATGCAAGTTTACACAAAAACTGAATTTTCTGTGGCAGGAAGGTGCATACAATAAACATATATGGATCTTACATAAAAAAGTAGAAATGTACTATAGTCTAACTAATTCTAATACTTGATACTGATTCTTGATGATACTGATGATACTTAGATGCTTAAAATTAGTGCACCATAACCAGTTGTAGCTATCTTTTCCATTTGTCTTGAATATGACCATGAAATACACAAGAAGGAGTCTTTCTCTATAGTCGCAACCCAAAGGTGATATGTGAAACAACTCTCGGTCCTTTCAGGTGCGTGGTATGTATAATGTGTAGGTGTGGCAAGTCCGCTCTTGTTTCCGTGATAAAGACGATCCCAGAGCAGCTTGAATTTCTGAGGTAAGCCAGCATCTCATGAATAGATAAACACACCCACCTTATGTTTAGGACAGAACCATTTTTCACCTTTGCCAATAGCAACACACACATGCATACATACACCTGGGCTTGGGGCCTGTAAAGTTTGTTCTGACGCAGACCCTCCAGATCAGGTTTGACAGGATTTCAGGGGAGGAAGACATAGTTTGCTTTGTAGAGTTTCCTGCTCTGTTTTCAGTTCTCTTATTTCATATAATCCTTGCTGCTACACCCAAGGTAAGGTATTTTAAGATGGCTTTATTGTCTGTTTATTTTTATTTATAGGCTAATGGAAGCTTATTAATTATTGATATAAAAGGAAAGTATTTGTATTTCGCTTTGGTTGAAAGTCTCTAAATTACTGAAAGAAGGAAGAGTGTCTCCCATGTCTGATCTCATGAAACAAACTTATGATCAGCTCTGGCATACAACCAGCACAGAACCGTATAAATAATATGATGTTATCATGTATAATATTTGTCCTAATTATGATCATTTTTTACTAGTTTTTACTAGTTCTCCATGAGTACGTAAACCTTTCTTTATGGTTTAATTAAACAACCACTTTTTATGTTATTGGATCTTGTAAGGAAACCTATATTAGACTGTATGGCACTCTACCTCAAAGACTGTTAAAAACATAATTGATGTGATTAGAATGGTTTGATATAAACCAGCATGGGTAGAATATACTCCGTCATTTCACCACATGTTTTCCTAAGCACAGCTAAATACAAGTCAAAAAGTTACTGTCTTTATATATTTTTTTAAAACTACTGCAGTAGTTAGATACAGTAACACTGTTGGTTGGTCATTTTCTATAATGTCGTATCAGTGAAATTAGGATGTTTAATTAAAGTTTCTGTATTCCTGTGAAGCACACCTGCCGGCAATCTGTTTAGTTCAGGTAACCTGGAAACCATGTTTGAAACACAGATACTGTAACTTAGAAACATGAAGTTTATGTTTCCAGTAGTTTAATCCTATATAGGCCAGTAACTTTGTTCATATTCAAACAAAAACTAATTCTTATGTAGGATTTATCACTCCAAGACAGACACAGACAGACGGACAGACACATTTGGTTGTTTTGTGGAAAGTTTACAGTGATTTTATGGGGTTTTGAGGCCAGCCTGCCTTCAGCACTTATAAACCCAATCAATCAAATCCCACTAGATAAATTAAAGAGGCGTGTTGCAACAATAGCTGCTTTGGTTCATTTATGTATAGTATGCTTCTGTTCAGGCTTTTGTTTAGGCTCCCCATTAGGTACAAGAGGATGATGAGTCACTGCAACATTCCACATTCCTTTCATGGAGCGTGTCCTAGTTTGGGAAATATAAACAGCTCAAACTAAATCCCCAAGTTCGGTCAAGTTTTCGCGGTTTAGAGTTATAGCTTTATCCAATGGATTGTATGTAATCTAAACTGTTACCCACTAATAAGGACTTGCCAATATCCAGTGGAGAATGTGGGTGTTTCCCAGAGTTCAATCAAAGATAAATGATTTGAATTCTTTCTGCCACTTTCTTGATCATAATGTGCAAGGCCCACTGTGCTTCGTCTTATAAACGAATCTACTAACCTTCTTGTTATAAATGTGTGTGTCAAAATAGGGCCCAGGGGCTGGAAGCAACCCACTTTCTTTCTGCAATTCAGTCAATGTTCTGTTTTATAACAGACAGCCTTATAAAACATTATTCAGTAGTTTTCATCTTGTTCCAAAGCAAAACTAAGTGTTTTGGTGAGGTGTAAGGACCTGGGTATTTCAGCGAGGCTAAGGGTTTTGGGTCAGATGGCTGAGCGGTTAGGGAATCAGGCTATTAATCAGAAGGTTGCTGATTCGATTCCTGGCCGTGCCAAATAAGGTGTCCTTGGGCAAAGCACTCCACCCTCCTTGCCTTGGGGAGAATGACACTGTACTTACTGTAAGTCGCTCTGGATAAGAGCATCTGCTAAATGACAAAATGTAAGGGCTACGGGAAATGTGTTAAGGACTAGGGTATACAACCTGTTTGGGCGGAGTCTATGTGATCAGGTTGGCAGGACCCTGTTTGATCCCATTGCTTAACCTTTTTTTTTCTCTCCTCGGTCTTACAGGTGTGTGTGTGCGTGTCTACAGGTGTGTGTGCGTGTCTACAGGTGTGTGTGTGCGTGTCTACAGGTGTGTGTGTGTGTGTCTACAGGTGTGTGTGTGTGTGTCTACAGGTGTGTGTGTGTGTGTGTGTCTACAGGTGTGTGTGTGTGTGTGTGTCTACAGGTGTGTGTGTTAGTCCCCTGCCAGGCAGGATGAACTGGTCCGGTCTGGAAAGCCTCCTCAGTGGGGTGAACAAGTATTCCACCGTCTTCGGACGAATCTGGCTCTCTATGGTCTTCATCTTGCGCGTCATGGTCTTTGTCGTGGCCGCTCAGCGGGTGTGGGGAGACGACAGCAAGGACTTTGTCTGCAACACGCGCCAGCCCGGCTGCACCAACGTCTGTTACGACAGCATCTTCCCCATCTCCCACATCCGCCTGTGGGCCCTGCAGCTCATCTTCGTCACCTGCCCCTCGCTCATGGTGGTGGCCCACGTCAAGTACCGCGAGGAGAGGGATAAAAAATACACGGTTCTCCACGAGGGCTCGCACCTCTACGCCAACCCGGGGAAGAAGCGCGGCGGCCTGTGGTGGACCTACCTGGTCAGCCTGCTCTTCAAAGCCAGTTTGGACGCAGCCTTCCTCTACATACTCTACTACATCTACGATGGCTACGACATGCCACGCCTGTCCAAGTGCTCTCTGGATCCCTGCCCGAACACGGTTGACTGCTTCATCTCCAGACCCACCGAAAAGAAGATCTTCACCCTGTTCATGGTGGTGTCTTCTGCCCTGTGCATACTCATGTGCATCTTTGAGATGGTCTACCTGATCGGGAAACGTATTCAGAAGAGGATTGTGTTACGCGAGAAAAAAAAGAGGACACTCTTCGCCGAGAGCCACGAGCTCACGGCCACTGCCCCGTCGAGGACGCAGGCCCTCAGGGTGGACCCCACGCTCACATACAGCCAACAGAGTCTCTGCAGGAAGAACAAAGAGCAGGGAGCAGCTGCTTGTGCTACTTCCTTGTTGTAGTTCTCCTATTGTCTGGCTGGGTTCCCAGTCCACATCAGCATTCCAGTTACCATTATTAGCCACAATGTCATTGTCGATAGGTAGGCTTCATGATTTAAGAAAGCTTTTTGCGGTTCAGTTTACTGTATAGAATTGTTAGCATACATACTGCTGAAAGATGAGTAATAGGCTATGAATACCATGAAACCAGTTGAACAACATGCAAATCTGGCATGTGAGATACAATGGCTTGGACCTGTTTCAGGACAAGATCATGTACAGGATTCTCAAGTCTCTAAACAGAAAGTCTGACTGTGTTCTCAGCTGCTCTCTGGACGTCTGATCATCATAGACTGTGTTCCACACACACACTGCTTCTAGATTTCTGAACATGAACTGTGCCAGATCCAGGAATCGCCTGATAAAAGACCATCTAAAAAAGGACTGTTGCATGCACACATGTATAAAACTGTATAACTGTGTCGTGAAATGTGTTTCCATTTGTTTACCAAAATGTCATGTTGTGTACCTTGATTTTTCAGCAATAGGCCAAATGAACAATACAGCCATACATAATGACCTTGAGTTCTTACAGTACTCATTATCAATGACACTGAACACTGCTCACTGAAACCAGTACAGCACATTCTGTCACTCACAGAGAGCAGCAATACAAACATTCTACGATTGAAGTCAGTCACAGATGGAAAGACAGTTAGGGTTGAAGTGACTCATCTCTAGAAAAAGGTTCTTTTGCTGATGTTTTTCTCATTGAATATTCATTAATTAAATACGTTCTGCCCATAGATTTTTTAGTATTTAGTATATATGTATTTTGTATTTATGTTAAAAGTTTTTCTCTCTCTCTTTGTCTGTCTGATTTTTGTGTGCTACCAAGGCAACTAATCCCATTTCCACTGCAGTCAACTGAAGTCGTTTGATTTGGTTAATGAAGAGTTATACAATTTTTAAGGAATTGAAATCACAATAGACCAAACTCATGGAATTTGAATGGAATTAAGCTGCATCCCTGGTATGTTGAAATGTTACACCTCTCTCTCTCTCTCTCTCTCTCTCTCTCTCTCTTTCTCTCTACCTCTCTCTCTCTCTCTCTCTACCTCTCTCTACCTCTCTCTCATACATATAAAGGTTTTTTTCTATGCAGCCCACACTGCTTCTTTCTCTCAGCTGAAACCTCATTTTAAAATAGCAACCTTCCTCTGTAGCCCAGTGCTTTTATATGAAATTGTTATATAATACACACCTCTTGATCTGCTCCCTGCATCTCTCTCCTTCAAATGCACCCTCTATTATTCTCTCTATCATCCCTCTCCCTCTCTATCTCTCTCTCTCTCCCTCCTTCCCTTTCTCTCTCTCTCTCTCTCTCTCTCTCTCTCTCTCTCTCTCTCTCTCTCTCTCTCTCTCTCTCTCTCTCTCTCTCTCTCTCTCTCTCTCTAACTCCTTTTATCTCGCCATTGGAGACAGCTCCTTTTGTGCTTTCTTATCACCATGGCGACTGTACCCTCGGTCTGCCTGTCACTCAAACACCCACCGACAACAAATAAATGGTGAGGAGAGGTTCAGAATAGATGGACACAGTCCAGGAGTCTCTGATTCTTCAAACAAGGAGACATTACCACTTACAATATGGCAGAGGTGGTTAAAAAACGGTATTGTTGGAATTTATGAGCTCAAATGTCATACCACAGGGTTGAAAATGGGAAGACCATAGCAACAAAAGGACAATGCCTCGATTTGAGCTTAGTATCGAGGCTTCAGCACAGCCTTCATCTGTGTTAGTCAAACTGACTCTGAGGCACCTGGCAGATAGTCAACAGCATGATTCACCCACTCTCCTCCCACACAAGTGCCCAGGCATCATTTCACACACACTGTAGATACAAACACGCTAGCAATAAGGCAGCAATGCCAGTGCTACCACAGATTTAGTTCAAACATAATGTCTTGTTCAATCTATTTGACTGTGATTGGGGTGTTAACAAACCACACATGCATCAATGTACATGAAAACGACACACATATCATTGATCAACGTCTGCCAACAATTCTCTCTCTCTCTCTCTCTCTCTCTCTCTCTCTCTCTCATTCTCTCTCTCTCTCTCTCTCTCTCTCTCTCTCTCTCTCTCTCTCTCTCTCTCTCTCTCTCTCTCTCTCTCTCTCTCTCTCTCTCTGTCTCTCTCTATCACACACACACACACACGGAACACAATGTTTTGAAATGCTTACACGCTAATAAACAACAATTATTTAAGACAACTCATAATTGTCTTAAAACATGGAGTGTGGACAAGCAGTGCTCTCTCTAATACATCCTCCTCCTCCTTATAATGTGTATTGGTCCTCTTGTGTGTTGTAACTGGCACATAAATTAACAATTAATTATAACAGCCGCTGTGCTCCTCTCTCTACCCAAGACCCCCCCCCCCACCCCCCCCACCCCCTCACCCCCCCCACCTCCCTCCATCTGCCCCTCCCTGGCCTTATTCACAGTGATCTAATTAATCTGCACAGAAATAGACAGACAGACCTACATTTCTCCAGGAGATCATGCCTTATATTTATACCCCAATACACACTGAAGTTGTTTGTGTGTGACAGTGTGTGTGTGTGAGTATGTGTGTGTAAGTGTGTGTGTCATAGAGGCTAGGTTACCATAAGGTTACGTGTCACATTTGACCGACAGTAATCTTTATTTGCACAATGATTGAACAATTCCTCACACGGCAGGTTACAAACAGTTCCCTGTACATCCTCATCACAAAAAAAAGTATCACTGAGTTTCCTTCTGATGGTCAGATCCATCACTGTCTGGACAGACATCCCCAAGCGGTCAGAGCCATAAAATGTCTATCCAACATCAGAGCACTTTAGTACATATTTGATCAAATAAACCTGGTTTCTTTCAAGTATTTGCTAAATATAACTCCATCACAAAATTAATATATAAGAAACATAACACTATATACTGATATTGCAAATCTAAAGGTGTGTTGCTCCAATATCACATTCACAACCTCCTCCCACATGTAAATACAAACGCAAATCTGAAATCATCTAAATACAGTTTGGCTCATGGCAGCATCTCATTGGATATGAAACACTGGATACAACAACATTACATTCAATAAAGCAGCAGTAGCAGATTTTCATGGGTTCTCTGTTTAGCCTTTTAGCCGGTGACAAAAGTGGATGAGAAAACAGAGGCACAACCTTCTGACCAGT
This sequence comes from Hypomesus transpacificus, assembly GCF_021917145.1. NCBI lineage: Eukaryota > Metazoa > Chordata > Actinopteri > Osmeriformes > Osmeridae > Hypomesus > Hypomesus transpacificus. Next base: position 3,484,420 of record NC_061062.1, read on the forward strand.
CACCCTCACTATACTGCAGCCCTCCTATATGTAGTCTGTTGAGAGTTCATTGTTCAGTTATTCTCAAACCTTTGGTAAACTATGACTGGAGTGATCCTTGAAGGAATAGATATAGTGTGTGAAAATAAGCCTTTAAACACAGATTGTCTTGACTAGTTACTGTGCATTGCTGAATATCCAGGCAACTATCATTCAGATACTCAAGGGGCAGCATGCTTAATCACTGTCCCTTACATTCAGTAATTCTGATTCGACTGGGCTGTAACTCAACTAGACTGATAATTGAGCAATTATGTGCAAATTATATACACCTAGTAGTGGGACTTCATCCCAGTAAAACAGAGCTGTGTCATCAACTGAATTCAGGCAAACACAAACATTACTCCATATATCGTTAACACCTGTTCAGTCACTGACATAAGAACTGCAAAGAGGCTAGGTAGGGACAGAAAGGAGGGACACAACTTCCTGGGATGAGACACAGCCCTTAATCAGTGTGCATCTCTCCAGCTTCCTCCTGGCAGAGTTGCGATGTCACTTCCTTATCTTTTTTACTTCCTGTCTGAATGGAGGGCTTGAACTGCCATGTCACCTTCCTGGTCAGCTCGCACTGTGTCGCGTCTGCAACTGGCTCCACCCCCTCTCCGTCCGCCTCGGCAAACAATTCCAACAGGACTTCCTGCTCCAGCTCCGACCACATCTCCCAGGAGGGCTTCGTCTTAGGCTTGGATCTGGCCGGGTCAGAGTCAGACATGTCGGAGTCGCTGTCGCTGGCGGTGGAGCCCAGGACAAAGCCCACCCCAGACCCAGTGCTGTCAGAGTCCGAGTCCTTGGAGCCACTGTAGGGGGAGTGGCCCTCACTGACCATCTGCTGACACTGCGGCCCTGCCAGGTACACAAAGCTGTCTGTCGACAGGAAGTCCCCCTCATCGAGGTGGGGGCCGGGCTTGAGCAGGGAGGAGGAGGGAGGGGCGGGGCTGACCTCGGAGGTGGGGGTGACCTCGGCCTGGGAGACGGGGCGGGCGGACACAGCCAGGTAAACGAAGCTGTCGGTCGCCACAAAGGGGTCGATGTCGCTGCTGTCGAGGCCGGAGCGCCGCAGCGCGTGCTTGGTGGGGGACAGAGGGCGAGGGGAGTCTGCCCCCGACAGGATGGCAGTGCCGCGCGCCGCCAGCCTCACACTTCCTTTAGCGGTGGTGGCGCCTTTTCTGGTGGTGGTTTTCTCCTTTCCCTTCGCGCTGTCCAGAGGTTTGCTTTCCTCGCCCCGCTTCCCCACCTCCCTCCCCTCGGTCCCCCTCTGCTCGGCCTCCAACTCTGCCTCCTTTCCCTGCCCCCCCTCGCAGTGGGACGATGCCCTCAGCAGAGAGGGGTAACACCATTGCAGCTCAGAGCTCTCCTCCCTCCCCCACTCCTTGAAGCCGCCCAGCTCTTCCTTGTCCTGGTCCAGGGAGGTAGAGCTTCCGAGGTCGGACTCAGTGTTGGGCCGGTCGCTGTCTGAACCACCGTCCTCCTCCTGGCTGGTGTGACTGGGGTTGGACAGCGACATGAACACGCCGCTGGAGTCGGACTCCAGAGTCAGATTGGAATCTGGAGACCCGTCCTCCTTCTCCTCCTTCTCCTCCTTCAGCTCCTTCTCCTCCTTCCCTCCAGACCAGGCCTGGGTATCTGAGGAGGAGCCCAGGGGGAAGAGCTCAAGGCTGGGTTGGCTTCTGCTCTGGTCCCCTGGATCTCTCCTCATCCCGGGCTTATCCCTCAGCTGGCCTGCCGTCTGGGCTCTGTGTGGATCTGGCTGGCAGTGAGAGAGGTCCAAGTGGTCTACAGATGCCAGCTCTACTTCCACTTCCTTGGCCCTCCTCTCCAGCTCTTGCAGGGAGAGCTCGGAGGCAGCACTGGAGGGGGGGTGGGAACCCCCGAACCCAGAGGGGGGTCTAAGCAAGGGCCAGTTTTTGAGCGAGCCGGTACAGAAGTCCGAGTCACCCCCCCAGCCCTCGTCCCACAAGGTGTTCACCATGTCCAGGACGGTGTCCCACCCCTCCACCTCCTCCACGACCTCTCCTCCACTCTTCTCCACCGTCACCTCCTCACCACCTTTTCCCTCTTTCAGAACCGCCTTTTCTGTACCATCCACCACCGTTTCTTTCACTCCCTCAACCTCTCCTTTCTTCTCCTCCATCTTCTCTTTCTCCTCCCTAATTTGAACGGTCTCAGCTTCTCCCCCATCTTCTTTCTCCATCACTCCTTTCTCATCCTTCTCCAGTCTTCCTCCATCTTCTTTCTCCATCACTCCTTTCTCATCCTTCTTCAGTCCTCCTCCATCTTCTTTGTCCATCACTCCTTTCTCATCGTTCTTCAGCCCTCCTCCATCTTCTTTCTCCATCACTCCTTTGTCCTCCTTCTCCACCCCTTCTTTTCCTTTCTCCTCCTTCTTCTTCTTGGTCTCCATCACTCTGGACGTCTTTCCGCATTTCTCAGATCCCCCGGCCCTGGTCTTACCACCCGCCCCCCTGCCTTTGTCCTCCTTCTTGTCTGCTTTTGTTGAGAGTTTCTTGGGCTCCTCCAACTCTCTGAAGACCCTCCACTGCTCCAGAGACTGCTCTTTCAGGGAGGAGCGTCCCAGGAGCCCCACCATGCTGGTCTGGTGCTCGGTAAAGGGAGTGAGACGCGGCAGGTTCTTCTTATCCAGGGCTGCCAGGGCCAGGACGGAGGGGAGCGGAGGGAGGATGGGGAGGTTGTGGACAGCTCCTCCCTGTCTCACTGTCCTCTTCCTGACGATGAGCCTGCGAGGCCAGGTGGACTCCATCCCCTGAGAGCCCATCCCAGGTCCGACCCCAGGCCCGTTCCCTGGTCCTGGTCCTGGGGGTATCTGTCTAGGATGGTGGGGGGTGGTATCCTGGTCTGGTTCTGGGAAAACGGAGTCTGGTCCCATTACTGAGCCAAGGGGTTTGGTTCTGACAGGTCCAAACTCACCCTGGACCTCTGATGAAGAGTGCCTTACTTTGTCAGTCTTCTCTTTCTCATTTGCAACCTCCTGTTTCTTCTTTTCACTCTCTTTCCTCTCCTTCTCTTTTCTCTCGCTCTCTGTCCTCTCCCTTTCTTCTCTCTCTCTTTCTATCCTCTCCTTCTCTTTTCTCTCCCTCTCTTCCCTCTCTCTCTCCATCTTCTCCTTCTCTTCCCTCTCCTTCTCTTCCCTCTCTCTTTCCTCCCTTTCCCTCTCTTTCTCCCTCTCCTTCTCCCTCTCCTTCTCTGCCCTCAGTCTCGCCCTGTCTTCCCGCTCTCTTTCTGCCCTCCACAGCTCCCGCTGTTCCCGCTCTCTTTCTGCCCTCTCCCTCTCCACTCTCTCCATTTCCACTCTTTCTCTCTCCTTCTCTGCCCTCGCCCTCTCCCTTTCTCCCCTCTCCTTCTCCTTTACGTCTCTCTGAAGGTTCTTAACTGAGAGTTGGGTCAGTGGTTGGGCAGAGTGGTATGGGTGGTGGGGTGAGTGGGGAGGCTGTGGCGAATGGGAACGTGGGAAGGACGGGTGAGGGGAGAGGGGAGGGGGGTAAGGAGGGTGGGGGGATAGGGGAGGGGGGTAGGGAGAGTGGGGGGAGAGGGGGGAAAGGGGAGGTGGGTAGGGAGGGTGGGGGGAGAGGGGAGGTGGGTAGGATGGGTGAGGGGAGTGGGGGGGTGGGTATGATGGGTGAGGGGAGTGGGGGTGTCCATAAGATGAGTGGGGTAGCCTATGGGGGGAGTGTGAAGGTCGATGAGGGGAATGTTGGTGTCGGTAGGGGGAGTGGGGTGAGTTGGGTGAGTGGCGATGGTGGGAGGGCGGAGAGAGCTTAAGACTCTGGGTCTGGGAGGGCAGGCGAGGCTGGAGGGGGGGAGGCGACATCTTCAGACTCTGGGTCTGGGAGGGGCGGTGCTTGGCTGGAGAGAAGAAGACCGGGGTGTGGTATCCTGAGGAGAGGGGCGAACCAGAGAAGGGTGAGATGAGGGGGGAGGTCATGCTGCTGCTGTGGGGGTAGAGGGACATGCACCCACCCTGGCCCCCTGGAATCAGGAAGCTCCTCTCCATCATGTCCCCTGCAGACAGCTCCAGACACTCCAGATGTCTGGGCGGGGTCAGAACTTTCCAGGAGTGCCTCCCCAGCTGGTCCTTCTCCTTCCGGCTGCCCTCCTGGTACTGATGGTGCGGATGGTGATGATGCCTCTTCCCACTCGAGGTGGACCCCGCGCCTCCAGGAGCCGAAATGGACGATACACTTGGGGAGACGGACCTCCCAAACCCCCCTGGAGACCTCAGGGATCCCTGGCCTTCCTGGGCCAACTTTAGGGAGTCGTAGATCACCCTCTCGTCCAGACGACGAACCATAGAGGAGGCGGACGTGGAGCGCGGCGGGTCGAACATGTCGGGTAGCCCCAGTCCCGCCCCCGTGCAGCGGCCCAGGGAGCCGTTCCTCGAGAGATCTTGACCTCCCCGCGACCCCAGAGTGCTGTGGGAGGAGCCGTGGTCGATCTGTTCGTTGATGCACATGGTGTCGTAGATGGAGCGCTGTGGAACGTAGCCGTCCCCGTAACCGTCGCCCACCTCGATGACGCCACCCTTCTCCGAGCAGCACGGACTCTGCCGGAAGCATCCCGGACGACTGAGAGGCTTCCCCATGGTGGCGTTCTCCTGGCTCTGTTCTCCTTCTCTTCTCGTGTTCCTTGGTCGTGCCTGCACCTGTCCCCTGGATTCAAACTAATATGGGCCCATTAGAGGTCCACCGGTAGACCATAAAAGTGGTTCCAAGTCTAAAAGGTAGACGTGAGATTCGAAAAAATATTTCCTCACCCCAAAAATACGACGATCTCTAAACATGGGAGATGTTTATTTTGAGTAGAGTTTCCAGTTGTTGAAGATGTTCATCTGTGGAAAAAACCCAGTACAGCAGATTTCTACATCTTTCAATGCAAAATAGTGGGGAAAAGAGGAATTATTTCAGTCACAAACAGGGAGTGAACAGTTTCTACGTACAAAAGAAAACAAGACATGTTGCACCTTCAACATCTGCTTTCCATAAACTGTTGGAGAACCGCGCAGTGAAATGTAGCTTCATCGGTTCAGTATCATGTCTTCATGGTCGTCGCTTCCTTCTCTCTCTTCCTTCTGTTCCATCCTCTACCTCTGCATCATCTCCTGAGATGGGTCCCTACATCAGCAGTCTCCATTCTCTACGTTATCAATGCAGAAATATGGTCCATTACAGTGTCATTGCCGTGGCAGTCGATAAATCTATCAATCAATCCATCTTTCTCCGAGTTCCAGTAAATGGCGTCTCTCCGCGTTATAGAGGTAGAGCTGCAGATCAATGTTAACCATCCAGGCTGACAGAGAAAGTGATTTTTTGACAAATGGTCTCTTATTCAAACACCAACGCAAACCATCCCTCCCTCCCTCCCTCCCTCTCTCTCTCTCTCTCTCTCTCTCTCTCTCTCTCTCTCCCCCTCCCTCTTCTCTCTCTCTCTCTCTCTCTCTCTCTCTCTCTCACACACAATTACAGCCTCCCCTCCCCCATGCTCCTTGGCTGCTTCAGGGCTTAAGTGGTTTGTAGCAGCCAGAGACCAACTTTGTCTCTTTCTCCCCGTCTCTCTGTCTGTCTAGTTCTTTCCCTCGCTTTCCTTCTCCTTCTCCCTCCCACAGTCTCTGTCTCACTCTTGTCCCCCTTTTCTCTCTATTTAGGTTTGACCTCAGCAGGCTTCCATTCCCTCACCAGACTAGCTTCAGCAGGGGAAATCAGGAGAGGAGAAGCAGAAATAAGGACAGCATTAAAGGAATGACTTCACTACATCTAATCCCACCAAGGTGAGGTGACACATTAAATGATTGCCTTGCAGTTACATAAAGCTGAATCAACACTGAAAAGAAAACGATAAACTCATTTATTTTTATGGCAGGCTGCAGTTTCAGCCTGCAGCGCTGAGAGATGCTGGACGGAAAAATATTCTATACTGTTTTCATCTTTTACATCGACAGTACCTTTCTGCCTCCATCTCTCCCACACAAACTCTTTTCTCGCTCTCTATTCCTCTTGTACCACTCTCCCTGTGCCCCGTCCTCCCACACGTGCCCTTTCCTCACATGCTGTGAGAACGTGGTCTGGCTCCCCGTGCTCCTCTCCTCCGCTTCCCTCCTCTCCTCCGACGATTTACAGTCATGTAACATGGCTCTCTCAGAAGCAGGAGTCACACACACACACACACTCACACACACACACCCACACACCTCAGCAGCAGTGATCAATACCCCACTCAGTGAAACACACTCAAGCACAAGGAGAACGCCTCTTCACTCACATTACCATAGAGAACAAGCTGCTGTGATCAACCATGACGTTTTTTATAAATGAAGAGATGAGTTTGAAAAATAGTTTTTTTTTCTCACAGTGGGGTTCTTCTTCAAATTATCTGATGTTGACATGTTTAAGATTGCCAAGACTTTTGGCTGGTGGTGTTCTTTGATTAATCTAACCAAAGAGTAAACGGATAATCACAACAAAAAGATTATCATGAATCAGCTACTCATCATGACAGTATACAGCATAACAGAGAGGGTAAATTATATATACATTTTGATGTTCTCATCGTTCTTCCCGTTAACTAACAAATGATAAGCCGCATTAGACGTTAACGGACAAGTAGCCTATAGGTTCGAACTAGGGATGGGTGGATCGATCTAAAGTATTGATAGTATAGATACCAACGTTGGTATCAGTATTGATCGATACTCGCGTGATGAGATCGATACTTAAGTTTCAATTTCTCCTCTCTACATGCTTAACACAACTCTCTTGTGCAAACAACGCTCCTCTCACTTTGCTCAAGCTCACCCTGCTCCTCCCCCACCTCCCCTGCTACGCTGTGACTTGTTGCCGGTGTCGTGCCAAGGCACTCTCCCCGCCAGGATTTGCATCCCCTGGCCGCGGGTACGCGCGTGCACTCGGAGAAGCACTTCGAATTCACCTCTTAAATGCAAGCGACGTGGAAGAGTCAATAGTGTTTTCCATAGTAACAAGGGACTCATTTATCTACATAAATACGTTTCTTTGTGGAGATGTCTGCTCTTTTGTAACAAAAGTTACAGAAGGGAATCAGGGGATACACATTATATCAGGATATAATTTGTACCCGCTCCCCTAACATGCAACGGGTCTGTCAATGAACACAGAAGTTACAGAGGGGATACACATTATATCAGGCAATTTCCCCCCGTAACATGCAACGGGTCTGTCCTGCCATCATGTGTTATTTTATGTGTTCTTTTGGTCACAATGAACAACCTGTGATAATATGAACTGTCTGCTCTTTTCTAGCAAAAGTTACATTTACATTTAGCAGACGCTCTTATCCAGAGCGACTTACAGTAAGTACAGGGACATTCTTCCTGAGGCAAGTAGGGTGAAGTGCCTTCCCCAAGGACACAACGTCATTTGGCATCGAACCAACAACCTTTGATTAACAACCTTCTGACATCATTCTGAAATACCATGCGCAATTTTATGCAATTTCACCTTTAAATGTCAACCGTTTCTTAACCTTTGTCCCAAAGCTGACCAAAAACGAATACTCATATCGCGCAGTCGGAGCACAGCTAGATAATCCAAGAGTATGAACCTGCAGAGCCGGAGACCCCGGAGGCCCCGGAGAGCCGGAGAGCTGCAGTTTCAGGACCGCAGTTTCAGGACCGCAATTCTAGGACCCTGACAGCGCCACCTAGCGAATTGAAAGGCAGTGTCACTAGATTGCAACAAGATATTTGAATGGTTTGCAAGGCAAGAAACAAGGAAAACTCATGTGATGATGTTTGATGACACATTTATATAGAAAGGTATAACATTTGAAAATATGTTCTAATAATATAAAAAGGTATAATATTTCAAAACATGTTCGAATAATAAATATTGGATAATTAAAGAAATTAAAATCACATACAATTTGTAAAAATGTGCATATTTCATAGATGTCAAGATCCAGTGTAATTTGATAAAATTAAGTAAGCAAATTAAGGAAGCTAAAATAGCCTAAAGAAAAGGTGGAAAATATATCAATGTGGACAGATGTGTGATGTCTGGAGTGGCCTTAAAAGTTTTCTTGGACTACAGAGAACCAATGTACACCCTGCAACATGAGCCTTAAGGATTGTGACACCTTTGCAGATACTCTGAACTCGTTCTAGAGGGCTTAACTTCACCAAATAGCCAAAGTCAACAAAGCATTATGTCCTGATAACATCAGTAATAACAAGCTCCTGGAGACCTGCTACAAACAACTAGCCCTGTCTTCTGTGAACTGTTCAACTGGTCCTTGGAGGAGCTGGAACACACAGTTCCAGCTCTTTGGAAGACCTCTGCCAAATGTCTTGTTCCAAAGAAGAGCAGACCCAGGCTTCCCAATTACTTCCAACATATAGCTCTTACATCAGTGGTGATGAAGAGTTTTGAATGTCTGATGCTTTTGTAACTACAAGAGACAATCCAGAACCTGGCAGATCAACTCCAGTTTGCCTACATGAAGTGTAGAAGTCTCGATGATGCGGCCCTTACTTTCCTGCAACATGCACTCCCATCTGGAAAAACTAAAAGCACATGCTAGGCTTGTGTTTGTGGAATATCTCTAGTGCCTTTAACAGAATGTAACCACATCTGTTGGGAATACAACTACTAAACATGAGTAAATCCTTGATTCATTCTGCAGATAATTAAATTCCACTCACACACAGGGTTCTGTCAAAATACTCATGCAATGTACGTATTCTGTGATTCGTTTCATAATTTTATTTTATGCTCTATTATACATAAATATCAAAGTTATCTGAGGAAATACAAGTTTAACTCTAATCTGTTATACTTAAATGTATTTGATGTCATCATCACAAAAACATTTTCTTTGAGTAATGTGGGATGGTGGTGCTGCGGAGGATCCACCGCTTCCTTCTCTGCTGCTGGTGGTGAACCTCTATGGTGGATGGGCTGCATGAGGATGCTTCCGTGTGGATGGGCATGCTAGATGATGTTTTGTATTGGACATGACTCAAAACATTGATCACATCAGTGGATCAGATCATCTTTCATATTCATGTAAATACTGCACGTGCCTGTGTGCATGCTACATTTTGGATGTGTCTGACACCACAAAGTTCTGAAAAAGTGAAGTTCTATTCTATTCTATTTGCTATGGCTTTTGCAGTTGCTCAATCTCAACCACTAATGTGTAATGTTAGAGAGGCAAGACACAATGTTGACTCTCAGGGCAGATTCAAGATATACATAGCTTATTTTGAATATTGGTCAAACAATAACAATCACCCCTCCATATCACTCCATCCCCTCCATATCACTCCATCTAGACCTCCATCCAACGTAATCCTTCAATGAGAGATAGAAGCAAGAAAAACAATTATTAAAAAAAACATGGATATTTGACTTTTCCGGACCTTTCAATATTCAAACCCCATATTGTGAAGTCGGTAACACAGCACTACTTATTAGTTGAATGGTCTCCCTACAGTGCGCTGTCAGATAAAAGGCCCGATAACTGCGGTCCTGAAACTGCAGCTCTTCAGCTCTCCGGGGTCTCCGGCTCTGCAGGTGCCCTAACTCTATTTACTTGGTATCGGATCGATACCAAATGTTGCAGTATCGCACACGCCTAGTTTGAACATTTGGGACCAATTCATATTCCATACAGCAGGTGGCAGTATGAGCTCATTTGCAGAGTCGATCAACATTAGAATTAGTCAAAGAAAAGATAAGCGGAAGTTTGGACGGGGGAGAAAAACGTGTACTGCGATAATGACAACATATCAAAGTAATAACTGCACATACGGAATACAAACTGTACAGTAGATATGGAAAGTGAGAGAAGTAAGGATTCGTTCATTACTGCAGTATATTGGTCTGTATAAGGTCGAGACCAAATGTATTCTGTAAGGTTAACCATACTGTACCAACTGTTTTGAAACTGCTAACTTTCTTGCCTCTTTTCTAGCCCCAGATACAACCCCTAGAAGAAAGACGGCTTTAACGGGGAGCGCGAGAAAGTTGAAAGACAACGCCGCTGACTGGCACAACCTCATCCTGAAATGGGACAAACTGAACGACGAAGGATCCACTATAGCAAACAAGATAGTCAACCAAGGAATCAGTAAAGGGTAAGTTAAGGTAGGCATCCTGTTGCGCTACTTTTGTAATTGTTGCTCAATACATCTTGTAAATCAATAGCCTGTCCTAGTTAAAGTGGTTGGATATCTGCTGATGTTGGAGATGTTTTAAATTAATTCCCACTACTCTCCCTACACATTACATAAATTACATTTATTCATTTAGCAGACGTTCTTATCCAGAGCGACATACAGTAAGTACAGGAACATTCTCCCCGAGGCAAGTAGGGTGAAGTGCCTTGCCCAAGGACACAACTTAATTTTCACGGCCAGGAATTGAACCGGCAACCTTCTGATTAATAGCCCGATTCCCTAACCGCTCAGCCATCTGACCCCCTATATCCTACCTCAGGTCTCAGCAGCATAACATTATGCTGGAAGACCTAGAAGGTTCCAACAGCACCAACACAGAAGAGACAGCTGGTCACAGCCGAGAACTGGAGGAGGAATGTTCCAAGCTGCTGGCTGTGGTCGACAGAATGGTGAGTGACTTGAAGAAATCTTGCCAAAGCCAAAAGAGGTTTGGTTCCAACAGAGCAGCTGGATGCTTTTCATTTACATTTACGCATTTAGCAGACGCTTTTATCCAAAGCGACTTCCAAGAGAGAGTTGTACAAAAGTGCCAAAGTCACAGATCATAACAACGAGATAGCCCCAAACATTGTGGGTAGCCAAACATGAAGCATACATTGGGACACCAAATAAGTCCCAAAGGGAAGAACAATAAGAGCATGTAGTTAGACAAGTTACAATTAAACAGCAACTTTTCACCTAAGTTTTTACCACCCAAGGACAAACATTTTTGAAGTAAAAATGTTCCTGGACTTGAAAAGTCAAATGATTACCCTCAGGTTCCCTTCCATGTTCCTAAAAACGAAATTGTATTTTTAAATAAAGCTGTAGTTAAACGCTCCCCCCTCTCTCTTAGAGCCGTGTGCTGTCTAAGATGGAGAAGCTGGTTTCCACTGGGAGAGGAGTCCTGGAGCTGGAGATGTTCCAGTGTGGAGCAGCGGGCAGGCCGACTCCTCTGTTCCTCACGTGGCCCACAACTCTGTTTGGTAAGGCACACATATTTAGATATAACGAACCAACCACTACTGGTTTCCTGAGATTCACAGAAAATGGTAATTGCATTTCAAAAATAGTTGTATTTTTTTTTTTTGCGTCTTCAAGCATTATTGGGAGTAGCCTACGATATAATCAGGAAAGGCAGGGTAAAGTGGGAGAGAGGGGAAGACATGCAGAGAATGGCCCTGGTCGGATTCAAACCTGTGCCGCTGCCCGCCCTTAACCTGTGACCTAAATATACTAAATATCTCTCATCATCTTAGTGGAGGTGTCCGCCAAGCTGTACGAGGCCTACAGCCAGGAGCTGCGACTGAAGCAGGCTATTCTCCAGGAGCTGGCTCACACATCCAGGGCAGATCTCTCCATGGTGCACCTGTCCTGCTGGCTCCACCAGCCCTACCTGGATGACAGCCTCAGACTGCAGCTGGAGGGACTGTTACTGGAGACAGGACACAGGACACTGTGAACAAAGGGGACAGTTTGTTTGTACATAAATGTTGTGTAAAAAAAAAGAATAATCTATATTTTTATAGATTCTATTTAATGTATTTAAGTGAAATACTACACATACCCGTTTAAAAATGTATTAAATCAATGAAAGAACTGCAGGGACGGCAGTTGGAGGTTGTTTCGTACTAAGCTAGATTAACTTTTAGATCACTCTGTATTGATGAAATGATGCAGTAAAAGTGTCTTTCTCACATCCTTTATTGAGGAGAATGAGTTCAACTGTACAGCTCAGCTCATGAAATGATCGCACTGCACTATCATAAACAACTGTCACAAGAAACTTAATAAAACCACAATATCCTCAGTTCCTTCTCATTTAATGTCCCCCCTCGCATAAATTCCCAATGGTATTATTACAAACCTTTTTATGTTTGGAAAATGTTACGCCAGAATATATAAAAAGTAATAAAATAGTGCAACTTTTTTTTTAACTGCCTTTGATATTTATCTACATATAAACATATCACAAACAACTAAGCACTTTTTTTTGTAGTATTTTGTTTAAAGGAAGGGCTATTTGTGTCTAAATATGAAAAAAACACATCGAAAAGAACGTTTACAAATTTACAAAGAATACTGAGAACCAATACAATAAAAATCCACCCGATCATGGAACATCAACATGGCGGATGGTAACTGCTTGTCCGGCCCCCTCCCTTCCCAACCGCCTGGTTTCAGATCGCCCCATTTCATCCGAGAGCGCAGATAACGAATAGCTTTAGGATGAGGGAGGGAATCCAGAAGACAGGGCAAGGGTCACCAGCTTTATCATAGCCCTGAAAACACCCCCTTCCTCCCTTCTTCCCAAATCATTAATGTTACGTGACGAGATGGGTCAACATGCATGGTGGTGGTTACCCATCCAGATGAGTTAGAGCAGTGTTTTCTCAATTGGGTAGAGGAGGGAAGGAAACACTTTCAGAGCGAGGTTAACAAGGCCAATGTTTCAGTCGGGGTTCGGTGGGGGGGGGGGGGGGGGGGGGGGGGGGGGGGTGAGAGTCTGGTAAAGAGTTTGAGATCATTGTTGCGTCTTTGCCGCCTCGGCCTCGATGCCCAGAAGAGCATGCACCGCCTCCAGGGGTACCCCCTCCGGCGCGCGGATGTGCATGGTGGTGCCGTCGGGCCCGTTCACAATGACGATACGCTCCGACACCGTGTCGCTCTCCGAGCCCTCGGCCAGCTGCATGGTCAGACCCTCTGTCTGGATGTAGATCTCCTGGCCCTCCTGGACCACAGCATGACCCCCAGGGGGAGCTGCCTGGCTCTGCCTGCCCAGGGACGGAGCACTCTGCTGGGTCTGGCTGGGGGCAGGCGGCTTTGTCCCGGTAGGCTGCTGCTGCGGCTGCTCTGACTTGTCAGTAGCAGGATCTGCGGCCAGAGCCTTCTCCAGCTCCTTCATCTGATCTGCTATGTCACTGGTGCTCAGGACCTCGCATGGCTCAGCTCTCCCCAGGTCCCCCTGCCCTCCCTGGGCAGGATCGCTGGTGTCCATGGCCTCCTCGGTCCCAGGGCCGGCCGGCCTGCTGGAAGGGTTATCCTGGGGCATGGGGGTGCTGGGGGTGGGTGAGGCAGACGGGGCTGGGGGCTGTTTTGGGGGGGCTACGGCAGAAGCGACTGACTTGGGGCTTGATGAGACCACCAGAGGAGAGACAGACACAGTGCACGTCTTCAGACTGCTGGCTGCTCCACTCTGAACCTTCAACAGGCCAGACTCTGGGAATGGAGAGGGATTTAAAAGATAAACAAACACTATTATAACACCCACTATGGATCTATAGACACTCAACTATGATACATACAAGTTCAGTTAAAATCTAAGTTTATTTATCACATACTTGTGCAGTGAAATGCTTTTGGTGACTCTATAAGTGTGCTTATAAAATCAAGATATAAAAATAAAATGATTTATGATGGTCCTTCAAAATATAGTACAGTCACAATAAATACACGTAAATGTAGCCTCCCTAAAGTTGAATTAAGTTCGAAAGGTCTGGACAAATCATTCTTGTCCATGTGGCACCGATCCATAGCATACCTTTAGTGTTGTTGGGCGTCTTCTCTAATCCGTTCTGGTGGATTGAGACACTGTTCATTTCCCCTGTCCTGTTCTCCATCTTAAACCTCTTGGACGGAGGCAGCATCTTCGAGTTCTGGAGCAGGAGAATGGAAAATATTACTTTCCAGCCATTCTTATACAGTCTGACAGGATTACTTATTATCGAGAATAATTTGAAATATTTTGTGTACTATCTGCTAACGTTGAACACTGTTGGCAAGGAGACGTTTTTGCTTACCTCCATGTAGCGGACATTCTTGGTTGCCAGGTTTGTAGAACTTTGGCCTGGACCAGGATTCAGAACCTTTAGTTTGTTCACCTCGTCAAAGATGCCGAGAGATTTGGCAACCTGGTGAGCAGATAATAGAATTTTAACACCGAATTCATAAACGGTTGAACGTTTCATTTCTTCCAGTGACAATATCTTCCTCACGATCAATTCAATAGCTTCTCGTTCGAAGTACGTTTTTGTCTCGAGGAAGAGCCACAACACAGAAATAGAAAGAGGCTAGAAGGGGGAGAATAAGCGAGGGGGCATACCTCCATGTTGTGAACCTCCAATGCGGTGTGGACTCCCTGGGGGTTGGAGATATACTCCTGGGCCATCTTCTTCACCTGGCTGTGGAGCTTCTCAAACTCACTGTACACCTCAGGAAAGTGGGCCTTGGCAGGGTGGCCTTTCTCCACCTGACAAACACACACTTAGTAAGCCAGTGAAAGATATACACACGCCTTCTGTGACAAGAAACAGACTAGTTCACACTTCTGAAGGAAAAAGACTAACTAAACCTTCAAGCTTCCTGTATTTACCCTTCATTAGAAAACTGTTAGAAGTGAAAGGCATCATATCGACAGACAGAGCCTTCTTCCCCATAAACTTAAACAGGCTGTAGGCGTTAACCTAGTAATTTAAGTTATTCAAGTAATGTCATAACACCAGACTGTACCAAAATCAAGTGTGACTTCTCAAACTGACTTACATTTACATTTAGTTATTTAGCAGACGCTCTTATCCAGAGCGACTTATAGTAAGTACAGGGACATTACCCCGAGGCAAGTAGGGTGAAGTGCCTTGCCCAAGGACACAACGTCATTTGGCTCAGCCGGGAATCAAACTGGCGACCTTCAGATAACTAGCCCGATTCCCTAACCGCTCAGCCACCTGACTCCCTGCTTCAGTTGGGCCATTGAAGTGTATCTGTTGTGTAACACCAGGGATCGTTTACCTTCATGAGGAGGAAGTCCCACAGGCTCATGGCCTTGGCCAGACGAGGAAGGACCACTTCCAACAGCTCTTCATTTTCACACTGGTGGACCACCTTTACAGACGCACAGGAAAATACAGGGCTCACACAAAACACCCAAAACCTGGCAAATATGAATATTTTGTGGTTTGTTTAAAGGTAGGGTAGGTAAGTTTAGCTAAACTAGCTATTTTTGCAACTCCAACCCCAAATATCCCACCCCCTTCCTTCAAAAGCCCCCCCCCCCCCCCCCCCCCCCCCCCCCCCCCCCCGAAACACATAAAAGCACTGCTTGACTACTGCCAGGAGGTAGGTAGACAGGCAAGTAATAATCCCATCATTGCATTCAGAAGATCTTCAAAAAGTGCTTCTCAAAAACATGACCTATCCTAGCTTTAATTGGCAGTACCTCTTTTAGTCTCTCTTGTCTTCTCTGGGCAAGCTGCTCTGTACTGACGCCCCCTAGCTTCGGAGGCCTGCCACGACGCCCTCGTCTAAGTGGTAGACCCACCACCTTGGGGGGTATGGGTCCCCTGGGTCTTCCACGGCCCCTGCCCCGGCCTCGTCCTCGGGGCCTGCCCGGTCCCCTGGACTGGACCCCCCGGAGCCCGGCCGCTGCTGCGGGACCCTGGGCTGGAGAGGGGTCTACCTGCGGAAAGTACACACAAAGTAATCGGTAAGAAGAGGGGTGCTGTTCAAAAACATGACACTTTTTGACATTTACAGTGTTTTGAAATGGTAAGGCTATAAATGAATGTTCCGAATGGTCAAAATGTAGAACCTTCTGACAGTTTTACACAGTAGTAAATAGGTCTCATGGGAAAAGCCTAGATCTTTATCCAGTTTTTGTTCTGAAAAGTCGACCTCAATACACCCTCCACCTTCAAACGCAGCCATCAACAGCCCATACAAGCACAAACAGTCATTCTGACAGAGGTCTGACAGATGGAGCTGTGGAAAGGTACTGTGATGTCTTACTTTGTGTGGAGTGGCGGGGGAGGTGGCGCCTGTCTTCTTCGTGTCCTCATCTTTCTCAGAACCTGTCAGTTTGTCAGCAGGGACTGAGTTCTCCTCTTCCTTCTTAACGCTGTTCGCTGACCCCGTGTCTGGCTTCTTTCCTGGGGGGTCGTCATTCTGGGCGGGCGGGTCCTGGGCGTCCCCGTGGGTGGGGTTGAGTCTGTAGTGTCTAGTTAGACCCCCATTCCCTATGTATGCCTTGTCACATGTTTTACACTTATGGGCCCTCTGCTTGTGGCTGTAGCTCATTGTCGACGAGGATCCTTTGCCTTCCTCTCCCTCCTCCTCCTCTTCGCTGATCTCCGAGTAGTCATCGGAGTCCGACTGGTGGCTTTCTGCCAGGTCCTCGGTTTTGATGAACTTGTAGTCTTTGGCCTTGTACTTTGGAGGCCTGGACACTCTACCTGAGCGGGTCTTCACCTTCAGAGGCTTCTTGACTCTCGTTTTAGCCTTCTGCTTCTCCTTCTCCACCGCAGGCTGGGCAGCCGGAGCGGTGGCAGGTTTGGCGGAGCTGGCAGGGGTGCCATTAGCCCGGGGCCTACCTGGAGTCTTGACTGTGGTCTGGACAGTAACGAGTGGGGTTTGGACGCTACTTGTAGCTTGTATGGTCACAGGAGTCCCCGGGGCAGGAAGTTTGTGAACGACAGGGACCAGACTACCCACCACGGGGGTGGAGCTCTGCAGGACCAGCTGGATGGGCGGTTCTCCGGGGTTCTGCTGGAGAAAGTACTGCTGCTGGCCCACCACCGGGGTGATGTGGATGATCTGGGGGCTGCTCATGCCACCGTTGGTGGAAACTTTGACCTGAGGTTGAGCGACAGCCAGGGTCTTCTGCTGAGGGATGGTGATGGTGGTTGTGGTCAGTGGCTTTAAGTCCTGCTTGGGGGGCATTTGGACCTGGATTCTGATTGGTTCTGGCTGTGGGGTCAAACACATAACACCACTTTAAAGTAACACACACATTTAGTCATTTAGCAGATGCTCTTATCCAGAGCGACTTACAGTAAGTAAAGGGACATAGGATTACATTTTTCCCACAAAATGTATGCAGTTTTTATCTTTCATAACAGTGAATGGACAAAAATAATAATTTACCTTTTTCTGGATTAGACGAGTACCGTTGCTGGACTGAAGAGCCACGTGTTTGGCTACGTTTTTTAGCTGCTGAGATGCATTCTGTACAGTGCTCAGTGGCTGCGAGGGTGCCGTCGATACCTCTGTATTAGTGACAGTTGTAAAGAGGCCAGTGACAGGGTCCAGTGTGGTCAACACTTGCTCAGTGGCTTTGGGGGTATGCTGGTTAACGTGAACCATAGACTGTTGTTGAGATTTTGTGACTTGATCTATCACTTGTTGTAGCTCGTTGGGGGCCAGTGCTGTGCTGGGGACGAACGTCGATGAAGCAGGGATATTTTTGACCACTTGGTTTTGCTCGAAAAGGCGCGCCGCTTCGGTGTCCGTTACTTGAACTAGCTGCTGTTTTGCCAATTGCTCTACGAGCTGCTGTTGCTCCTCTGCTGTTAGACCAGACCCTTCAACGAAACTACCGTCTGGCTGCACATAGATAATGGTGGTTGCTGGCGTTATAGCGTTGACAAAGTCGGCGCTAATCGCCGTGTATTCCGTACCCGTTGATATATTAGAACCCCCATCAACTGCCATTGCATTCTGTTCCGATTGTTCTCCGCCCTCTATTTGGGTGACAACCTGGCAATCGTCTTGTTTAGTGCAGCCCTGGAGGAAATCAGCCAACCCCTGGGTTACGGTCATCTCAGTTGCAGACGTTTCACCCGTCTTTTCGCCGACTTCATTTTGATTTGCAAATTCATCTACGGGCGTTTCACTCACAACCGATTCAGAAACGCACTGGACTTGTGATACGGTGCAGCTTTCTCCGTCTGTTTTTGTACCCAACGTATCGCTTTCATCCTCGTTGTCCGCCATTTTGACTGTTGTAAAGAGCAAGGAAAGCTCGCTAGATATTCATGCGCAGTCCCCGAACCAATCGATGTATTAGATAACACCGATGTCGATCGATTTCTTTTAAACACTTACGTTTTTATGTAATTATGCATTAATATGTCAAATGTAAAAAAAATATCGGAAATGTTGCTAACCAGCGCAGTGAATCAGCACTGAAATAGGTAACGGTTTCGATGTGAGTTTTCAACAAGCCTTGGATAGGTTTTTTCTCCTTCAGAGTCCGATGACACTATTTCCGTTTCCTGTCCAAAAGCGTTTCCGCGCTCTACCATAGAAGAAGTATTTTCATAGACACCAAATTTGTTAGCGTTATTATTTTATAGATATACAGAAGTTGTGTGCTATGACACGTGTTTAACTCTTACACTTATACCAGGGACATTCTGTTTGATGTTCTACTCAGCTTTTGTATTGATGAACTTGCATACGCTGCAAGGTAGCGTGCACAACAGGCTCGCGCGAGATAAGGAAGTGTAGTTTGTTGACATAGCTTGAGACGGGGGGACCTGTGTCGGGCACATCATCAGCATGATGATGTTGTTATGATACTTCTCACGTATAAAAGCGTAATAACGCCAATCCCATCTTTCCTATGGGTTTAAATGAAATAGCAGTGGCCCTTTGATATTAAAAATAAAGTTATTGAAGGTAAGTAGCTGTGTTGTTAAGCTGTCCAGTGTTTCTGTTAAATCGGTATCCTGCGCTAGCTAACGTAACATTGTGGATAGCCTCGTCAGGTTTAGCCAGCATGCGAGCAGTGTATAAAACTACTTACTGTACTCTTTATATGACTGGCAGGTCATCCTTGGTGATCCATTTGAGTCTGTAGTCATGTTTAATATGTTATACCGTTAACTGGCCTTTTCCCAATTCAAGATAGATTATGATAGAATGGTTGTGGCCAGTTGTCAGGCTATGGGCGTATGCTTGAGATGAGACAATGCTCAATTCATACATTGCTGCGTAGTAACGCTGCATACATACCAACAGCAGCACATAGCGAATAGGTTTGTTTTGGTTATGAACTATATTATATACATGTCTGGATTGATTTACGTGTCTGACAGAAACCCTTGAGTGTTTGTTACATGCTGAAAGTGGAGGAGTGAGGCAGATTGACTGTTTTTGCAATCTGATTACTTAAATTTAGTCGGAATCAGTGTCTGATTACTCAAATTATGTCGAAATCAGCAGGTCAGTCTGCAAAATACAATACTGACACAAATACTTTTTGAAAACCTCACCAAACTGGGCATCATTCTCACAGGAACAGATTGAGTTATAGATGCATCTCTCTCTCTCTCTCTCTCTCTCTCTCTCTCTCTCTCTCTTTCTCTCTCTCTCTCTCTCTCTCTCTCTCTCTCTCTCTCTCTCCCCCCCCCCCCTCCCCAGGTCCAGGCAGCCTCTAGCTGGCCCTTGTCCAGTGACAGCCATGGCAGCCCAGACTCCCTCCCAGTCTGCCCTGCGAGAGTTTTGTCCTCTCTACTACCTGCTCAATGCCATCCCTGCCAAAGTGCAGAAGGGCTTCCGCTCTGTGCTGGTCTATCTGACGGCTCTGGACACCAATGCTGACTACATTGCAGTGGGCAGCAGCATCGGCATGCTATATCTCTACTGCAGGAGGGTCAGTCAGATGAACAAGTACAACCTAGAGGTCAGTACACGACAAGTTCTCTTCTCTTCAACACAGCTTGACTCCGTTCTGAAACCAGAAGTTGGTCCTCTTCTGCTAATTATATTTTGAAAACAAAATATGTGTAACGTTTGCTATGATGGGTGATATATTGTCCCTCCAGGGTAAATGTGAGGCAATCACAGCGGTCAAACTTCTGAGTTGTTTTGATGACTTGGTTGCCGTGGGCACAGCATCCGGCAGGGTGGCACTCTTCCAACTGGTGTCACAGCTTCCTGGCAGAAACAAACAGGTAGGCCAATCAATCAAACCGCCATCCATCAATAAACCATAGCTACATTCCCAAGGCCACTGCACTAGATGGACCCACAGGGAACTGCTAATGTGTCTGAGCTTTAGTTTAAATGACCTCAACATCAACACGTGTACAAAGCTGTGTGGTATGCCTGCGAAAAGGTTTACACTGAGGGTTTTCTCTGCCTAGCTGAGGAGGTTTGATGTGGTGGGTCTGCACAAGAGCCCAGTGACAGCCCTGACCTGGAGCCCCAACGGCATGAAGCTGTTCTCTGGAGATGACAAGGGCAAGGTGGTCTACTCCGCCCTGGACCTGGACCAGGTAGGACCACCAGTCTCGCTGCTCTCTCCCGCTAGTAATCTGGAATATGTTGATTTCCAGACTAGAAATTAAGGAGGAACGGTGTTATCACATAGCTGTGAAAGTGAAGGATTCTTCTCATCCAATCATTTGTTTATTCCCAGGGCTTAAATCTAACACTTGTATATGTGTGTGTGTGTGTATGTACATGCTTGGCTGCCTGCTTGCTTGCATTTGTGTGTCTAATTACCTGCATTGTGCGCGTTTGTGCGTGTGTCCACGTGTGTCCGCACCCCCAGGGCGTGTGTAACCCCGTGCTGCTGTTTGAGGAGGCCTCAGCCATCGTGCAGCTGGAGTACTGCCAGAAGGTTCTACTGGTGTCCACGCACCAGCGCTCGGTGCTGTTTCACACACAGGAGCAGGCTTTGCAGCAGCTGGGCGCCAAGCCTCGCAAGAGGTACCTGACCCCCCCTCCCCCCCCTCTGTCACGCTCGACCCCCCCTCTGTCACGCTCACCCTGCGGTGATGCACTCATGATGGGGTTAAGATGCACTCGAGTGCAGGGAGTACATCTGGCTCACTTATTGTATGTGAAACTCAACAGAATACCACTCTGTAGCTCCCGTGACTGTAATTTCTGTGTTGTCTCTGCTGTGGTCTCTTCTCGGCAGCAATGGGAAGTTTGGCGCGTGCTTCCAGCCGGGGCTGTGCAAGCAGAGCGACCTGCAGGTGTTTGCGGCGCGGCCGGGCCTCCGGCTGTGGCGGGCGGACATCAAAGGCATGGTGGAGGACACCCGGCTGCTGAAGCCCCTGTTCAACCTGGACGTGCCCCACTTCCAGCTGTTCCCCCGGGCCGGGCCCTCGGGGGGTTACCGGCCCCCGGAGAGACAGCTGGGCCTGGTCTGCTGCTTCCTGCGGGAGGGCTGGCTGCTCAGCTGGAACGAGTACAGCGTTTATGTCATCGACTGTCTCAACCAGGTAATATCCAAAACCTAGCCAGCTACTTTACCAGGTAATATACAAAACCTAACCAGCTACTATACAACACTTAACCAGGTAATATACAACACCTAACCAGGTAATATACAACACCTAACCAGGTACTATACAACACCTAACCAGGTACTATACAACACCTAACCAGGTACTATACAACACCTAACCAAGTACTATCAACACCTAACCAGGTAAATACAACACCTAACCAGGTAATATACAACACCTAACCAGGTAATATACAACACCTAACCAGGTAATATACAAACCTAACCAGGTACTAAACAACACTTAACCAGGTAATATACAGCACCTAACCAGGTAATATACAACACCTAACCAGGTACTATACAACACCTAACCAGGTACTATACAACACCTAACCAAGTACTATCAACACCTAACCAGGTAATATACAAACCTAACCAGGTACTAAACAACACCTAACCAGGTAATATACAACATCTAACCAGGTAATATACAAACCTAACCAGGTACTAAACAACACCTAACCAGGTAATATACAGCACCTAACCAGGTACTATACAACATCTAACCAGGTAATATACAGTACCTAACCAGGTCATATCAATGTATCACATCTAGACTGTCTTGTCTTTCAGACACGTATCACTGTGCCGTCAGCCAGGGTATTGTGTCTGTATTGACTGTAGGTAAACAGCTGCTTTCTTCTCTGGCATCTCCAGGTGATTATCGGATCGCTGGAGAGCAGTGGAGACATTGTGTCAGTGTCCTGCACCGAGAATGAGATCTTCATCCTGAAGGGAGACCGGGACATCGTCCGCATCTCCACCAGCCCCGAGGGCCTGGTCTCCAGCGGTGAGCTAGCACACACGCCCCAGTGTCCCCCTCGCATGAATGACAGCTTTGTGAAACAGCACGACCAGAGAAGTGATTTGCTGTTGCTTGTTTAGGGGACTTCTGATTGCCTTTCTGTCACTTCTATTCATTCGTTCTTTTCTCAGGTTTTCCCTAATAAGAAAAACAATGGCCAACAATTAATCTCTCTCTCTCTCTCTCTCTCTCTCTCTCTCTCTCTCTCTCTCTCTCTCTCTCTCTCTCTCTCTCTCTCTCTCTCTCCCTCCCTCTCTCTCCCTCTCCCCTCTCTCTCGCTCGCAGTGTCGGACCTGTCTCTCCGTCTGAGCTCCCCCGTGACTCCCACCCTCCTGCTCCCGCCCACGGGCTCCGTAGAAACAGCCCAGCCAATCCGAACCATGCCCATCATTGTCGAGCAGCATAGAGGTGGAGGGAGGGCAGAGGAGGAGGAGATGGTGGGGGAGGAGGAGGTGGAGGAGGCGGAGGAGCAGCAGGAGCAGCAGCACAGTGCCAGTCCCCAGGAGGGAGGGTTTGGGGCGGAGGGGGAGAGGCCGGGGGTGGTGGATGTGGGGGTGGAGGTGTGGATGCCGAGGGGAAGCGTCGGGGGAACCAGCGAGTCTCGTAGCCGCAGCAGCTCCATCACATCCTGGGACAGCGTCCAGGGGATGCTCATGACCTCGTCCTCCACCACGGAGCAGTCCGAGATGAGCTCCAGTCGCTACAGCGCCCCCCTGCCCCTGGAGGACCTGGTGGTGAAGGCCATCAAGGTGAAGAAGAAGGGGAAGAGGAGGAGGCATGGTGAGTCTGGGTGGAGCTATGGGCATCGTCACCTTTCGTCTCCTATTCTGACAGGTAAAGGTAGATCAAGACACAAAACATAACGTGCACTGTTTTCTTTTTTTTCTGTCCTGTTATTCTTTCTACCCCTCTCTCTCTCTCTCTCTCTCTCTCTCTCTCTCTCTCTCTCTCTCTCTCTCTCTCTCTCTCTCTCTCTCTCTCTCTCTCTCTCCCTTGCCATCTCTGTCTCTGAAGAGAGTGGCAGTGGTAACCGTCTGTTCGAGCACAGCAGCTGGTCAGAGAACATGTTCAGCCAGGACGGGGGCCTCAGTGACGGGGGCAGCGGTGGCACCCCTGTGAGTGACCCCACCAGCCTGCTGTACAGCAGCCTGGACCTCCAGAGCAACGACTCCCCCGAACAGGACCCCAGCGGCCGGCCCGCCACCCCAGAACCCACCCCCTCCCGGTCCACCAACGTCCCACCCGGTCCTCCAGACTCCCTGCCCCTCCAGGAGATGGAGACCCAGGACGACTCCGGAGGGGGCGAGGCCCCCACCCCTGACGTGGACCTCCTGCTGGAGTGCACCTTCTCCTACATGCAGGCGTCCGACGAGCAGGAGCCAGATCCAATGGAGGAGCAGGAGGACGAGTTCCCTCTGATTGGTCTGGAGGACTCGGAGGCGGAGCAGGACGATCTGGAGCCTCCGGCCTGTGCTCTGGATCAGATGGGGGACTCGGCAGAGCGCGAGCAGGGCCCCTCGAGTGACGAGGAGGACATCTACGCTCATGGGGTGCCCTCCAGCGCCAGCGTGGGTGAGGGGCTGAACTCGGCCAGCCTGCAGGGAAACGACAGACAGCAGGACGAGGACAAGAGCAGACGCAAGGCTGACCAGGTAGAGGCAGGATCATGTCGTCATGCCGTTTCCCCTTTTCTCCCGTGTCGTAGCTGTGTCTGTGGTCTTTTCTTTTTTTCCCCCATTCTTTAAAAAAACTAAAGTATAATAATTCAAACGTCCAGCAGCCTGTGTGGTGTGTGTTGACTTAGTTTGTCCCTCCTCCCCCTCCCTAGCTGGCGGAGAGCTGGATGGGCTACTCAGGGCCTGGCTGTGGCATCCTGAGTCTGGTGGTGACCGACAGGTTCGTGTGGTGTCTGGACTTTAAGGGGAGCCTGTACTGCAGCGCCCTGCCTGACGGAGGCCTCAGCTGGCAGCGCTTTGAGGACAACGTCCACCAGGTGGCGCTCTCCCCCTCAGGTCAGACTCTGTTTGAAGTCCTGCTTCACTCTGACAGGCCTGTCTGTTGTTTAGAGTGAGGTAACATTTTATTTTTAATGTCAGATATCCGATTGAGACGCAGTCTTTAGGAAGTAGTCAGATTTAATAAAACTCAAAATAATGGATCATTGCAACAAGACCAACCTAAGACATCATCTTACACAAGTCCTGCAATCCCCATCCAACCATTATATATATATTTATCTACAATACTTGTGTAAAGTGATTCCGATCCTGGAATAACACAATTATTTTGACAAGTGATAGTCAAAATAACTACAAAAAGTAACTCTATAAAATAGCGTTCTCAAAATAGAATCCAAAAGCCCCTTTGAGGGATGACCCTGAGCCAGTAGCTGCTTTGTGCAGGCTCCCTGCTGTGGAAGGTGGAGCAGAAGACCATGACAGCCTACGCCTGCGGCAAGGTCACCATCAAGGGCAAGCGCCACTGGTACAAGGCCATGGACGAGACGGCCTTTGTGGCTCTGAGCGACGACGCGGCCTGGATCATCCGCACCAACGGAGACCTCTACCTGCAGACAGGTGAGGACAGGAAGTGAGGTCAGCTGGACCTCTACCTGCAGACAGGTAAGGCCGGCAGGGAGGACAGGAAGTGAGGTCAGCTGGACCTCTACCTGCAGACAGGTGAGGCCGGCAGGGAGGACAGGAAGTGAGGTCAGCTGGACCTCTACCTGCAGACACGTGAGGCCGGCAGGGAGGACAGGAAGTGAGGTCAGCTGGACTTCTACCTGCAGACAGGTGAAGCCGGCAGGGAGGACAGGAAGTGAGGTCAGCTGGACAGTAATGTTTCTGAAAATGTTGCCTGTCTGAATACCTGGATGACTGATGTATGAACATTTAATGTTTCACATTGTCAAATATAGGGGTTTTAAGAAATGTCATACCGATTACATCATTAGAGGAAGATGCCTTTCTTTGATTATTGTTCCATGGCAACCTTGTAGGCCGTCATTAGACGTTTTTCCCCGTTATTGAGTGGGGAAGATACTAGTTGTAGGACCAGCTGTGAACACCAGGAGTCTCCACAGCTCCTGGAGAGAAACCGAGGGCGTCGAGGTTGTTGACAGCCTCTGCAACTCTCCCAATTTCTCTCCTTCTAGCTTTATTCCTGGACAGTTTTTTCAAACTCTGTTCCTCAAAAAATAACAGCTGGAAAACGGCTCCTAAAAGATCCAACTGCTGTTTTGTCTACCCATTTGTGCACCAGCAGTGTAATCAGTGACATTTAGCATGTAGCATGGCCACAATGACATGCATGTATTCCCTTAGATATTAGTATCTTAGTATTCTCACAGCCTCATATTCTTTATTAGGGACCACATATTGGATGCAAACAACTCATGTCAGTGCACTTGTACACATGTACAAGCATGTGGGTTGGGTCACATACCAGGACCAGCCTGACAGAGAGAGAGCAGCTGTTAGAGACCCAGAGCCAACAGTCAAACAGGCGGAGGGGTGTCTCTGAGTGACTGGTCTTACGGACACACCCACGGGCCGGCCTTGTAGAGACACGCTGCCCTGACGGGGGCGTTACTAATCCCATCCATCGCCGACTCATTCACCTGAATGTGAAGGAAAAGAAACTTAAGGAAAAGGGTGTGGTGTAATAGGACTGTATCAGAGACTGTTGTTTCAGTGCCTCACTTTGACTTTCTCTTTCCATTCATTAGCAGAAACCCACTTTGACTTTCTCTTTCCATTCATTAGCAGAAACCATGAGTGGGCTAGAGGGCGTTGGTATTTGCCAGTGTGTCTGGGTCTGTTCTTGAGGCATATGACACACACCTGTTAGCCTGTTTACACACACAGACTGCAGCCACACTCTGATCTGCCAGAGAACAACCCTGCTATCTCTGTCCAGAACACCCCTAGGCATGTTCACGCCAGGGTCAAAACAGCTGTGTGTGTGTGTGCGTTTGGGAGCGTGTGTGCCCATGCGTGCGTGCCTGTGTGCTCATCGATGCGTGCGTGTTCACATGCCCCCCCTGCAGGTCTGAGCGTGGAGCGTCCGTGTGCGCGGGCCGTGAGGGTGGACTGCCCCTGCCCCATGTCCCAGGTGGCTGCGAGGGGCGGCGTGGCCTGGGCGCTCAGCGAGCAGAGAGCCCTCTTCTACCGGGAGGGGCTCAGCAGCTTCTGCTCCGAGGGGGAGATGTGGAAGTACGACAAGATCAGGTGAGGTCAAGACCTGTGTGCAGGAACATCACACTGTAGTCAAGACCAGGTGAGCTCTACACCTGTGTTCAGGAACATCACACTGTAGTCAAGACCAGGTGAGGTTTACACCTGTGTGCAGGAACATCACACTGTAGTCAAGACCAGGTGAGGTTTACACCTGTGTACGTAGACAGGACTCTCAGACCAGAGGGATGGGTGTTGCTCAGAGGGATGGGTGTAGCTCAGAGGGATGGGTGTAGCTCAGACGGATGGGTGTAGCTCAGAGGGATGGGTGTAGCTCAGAGGGATGGGTGTAGCTCAGACGGATGGGTGTAGCTCAGAGGGATGGGTGTAGCTCAGGGGGATGGGTGTAGCTCAGAGGGATGGGTGTAGCTCAGAGGGATGGGTGTAGCTAAGGGGATGGGTGTTGCTCAGAGGGATGGGTGTTGCTCAGAGGGATGGGTGTAGCTAAGGGGATGGGTGTTGCTCAGAGGGATGGGTGTAGCTAAGGGGATGGGTGTTGCTCAGAGGGATGGGTGTAGCTCAGAGGGATGGGTGTAGCTCAGGGGGATGGGTGTAGCTCAGAGGGATGGGTGTAGCTCAGAGGGATGGGTGTAGCTCAGAGGGATGGGTGTAGCTAAGGGGATGGGTGTAGCTCAGTGGTAGGGTATTTGACTGCAGATTAAGAGATTGTCGCCTTGGTAATATGGTATTACATTACATTACATCACGGTCTCCCTGACAGACAACAGTGAGTTCCCGGTCCCTTCCGTCATCCCCCGGCCTGTGATGCTGCACTGCCTGTGATGCTGCACTGCCTGTGATGCTGCGCCGATCACAGTCCATAGCCCTGTGGCGACCTCTGCTTAAATTGACATTTACCAACTGACCCAAGTTGAACACTGGATTTTGGTGTTTCAACACCCATTGACACTTCCCTGCTGTATGACTATGTTCAGCCTGTGTTCTGCTCCACTCTTTCACCAACCGTCTCTGGAGGAGGGGATCCCTCACTGAAATGCTTTTCTTCCATTTGTTTCTCCTCTAGTGAGTTTTTCTGGGAGTTTTTCCTTGTCTCCCTTGAGGGTTGAGGTTGAGGGGCAGTTCAATGGGCTTATGTGAAGCCCTCTGTGACATGTCTTGTAAAAAGGGCTATACAGATACATTTGTAATTGATTTGATCAAAGTCCACAAGCGTCCAGGGGGTTAAAATAGTATATAGTCAGTTAGATACTACTTATAATGATGGTTCTGATGCTGTGTGTGTGTGTGTGTGTGTGTGTGTTAGTGAGGGCCAGGGTCTGGAGCCCATCTGCATCTCCCTCGGGGAGAAGGGCACAGTGTGGGCCCTGGACACCAGCGGCAGCCTGTGGTTCAGGACCGGAGTCACCACCAAGAAACCTCAGGGAGACGACCAGCACTGGTGGCAGGTAGGACAGTAACACACACCACACACACACACACTACACACACTATACACATACACCACACACACAATACACACACACCACACACACACACTATACACATACACCACACACACAATACACATACACCACACACACAATACACACACACCACACACACACACACTATACACATACACCACACACACCACACACACAATACACATACACCACACACACAATACTCATACACCACACACACACCACACCTACCGCCTTGTCTCAGATCCAGATGAATCCTTAAACGTCGCAACCATGCCCTCCCTGTCTCCCCATGTCTCCAGGTCAGTATAACAGACTACGTGGTGTTCGATCAGGGCAGTCTGTTCCAGACCCTCATCCAGGCCACCCACAGCATGGCCACGGCCACCAAGGCTCCGGTGGAGCGCGTGGCCGAGTGCCTGCGCGTGGCCTTCCTGTCCCAGCAGACGCAGTGCCAGCCCAGCCTGGTCAGCTCCAACGCCAACGGGGTCTGGATCGCTTCAGGACGCAACGACCTGCACGTGGCCAAGGGCAGCCTCATCGGTAGGAGACGGATACACACACACAGCACAACCGCACACACCATACACACACACACGCACACCACACATGTGGATTAATGGGGATTGTCTTTTGATCTTGTGTTGATATTGAAACATACTGAATACTGTGTGTGTGTGTGTGTGTACAGGTACCTTCTGGCAGGGTGTGGTCCCCAGAGGGACAGTGTCTGCCACCAAGTGGGCCTTCATCACCTCATCTGCCGTGTCCAGTAAAGAAGGTATGACAGACGCCCAGCTCTCCTCCTCTCTGTACACACGTTTATCTATTCTTCCATCCACTCACCACACACATACCACCTTTTCTTTCTCCATCCTGCCTCCCTCAAACCTATCTATCCCACTCCTCCAGGGACCTTCTTGTGGCTGGGGCAGAGCCGGAGGGACCTGTTCTGCGTGTGGGACCAGGACGGCCAGCTGCGGCCCTCCACCGTGCAGCTGCCCCCGGAGGTGGAGTTTGGCCAGCTGTCCGCCTGCAGGGATGCCCTGTGGGGCCTGGACCTGCACGGCTGGGTCCACATCCGCACCCTGTCCCCCACCTGCCCCACCGGCATGACCTGGACCCCCTTGGACCTCAGCCAGCTAGGTAACCAGGACCAGATATACCCCTGAATGGACATATCGTTGAATCCTTGGGGTGCGCTTGATTTGAGCCATGTTGGGAAACGAGGAGAGGCTGGGTTGGGGTTCTAGCACACTAACGCATACAACACCTGCACATGGCATCACGTGTGGATCCCTTCTGGGACAGTTCCAAATAGATGTTATGCTGAATGTCTTAAATAATGACTGTTGGATGCCCTAGCCTACTTTTAGAGTGAATATATTTTCACCCAGCCCAGATTATGTAACACTTCCTTCATAGCGTCATAGTGTCTCATACAACTCCCGTGTCCTACCTAGCGAGTTAGAACAGACAGGGCCTTAGATTTGCTTGGTTTTAAGGGGCTGCAGACTGATATCGTGGTGGTGTTTGTGCCCTGGAGAGGGGGGGATGTCCTGGAGAGGGGGTGTGTCCTGGAGAAGGGGTGTGTCCTGGAGAGGGGGTGTGTCCCTCCCGGTGGGAGGCGGCCTGTCGAGAGGCCTCCCTGGATGGTGCACGTCAGCGTGGCTCTAGGTGTCACTTTCAGGCTGCGTGTGTTCCATACTTTCACATGGCTAGTAACAGTGGCCACATCGGTTCAGGTGTCAGACCCCTGTGAGATCGTCCTGTCCTTCCCCTCAGTGTTGACCTCATTCTCACTTGTGGAGACAGGTGTCTCTCTACTTCTAGGAATTCACATGTGGAAGAAAGAGAGAGAGAGAGAAACCTAAGTGGTCACAGGGGAGAAGGAGGAAAAGAATACTTCATTAATCCTGCGAGATGAACACATGCAGAGAGCGGGAATCAAACCCATGATCGAAGCACCTGGTCTGTGGCTTGCACTGCTGCAGCGCAGCAAGAAGGTCGTGGGTTGCAGCACGTTGTGTCCGTGCGCACAAGTGTTTCCTCCACCCCCAGAGCCTTAATATAAACATGCCAAACAGATCGCCCTCCCTCCCGTGTTCTGGTCAAGGAAACCTTAAGCTAGAGAGAGAGATAGGGACAGGCGACCTTTTCAGCGCTCCTGCATGGTGGTGGGGGAGAGGTTTAAGTGTCTCCACTCCCCCACACACACACTCCTCCGCGGTCTTTACTGGAGATGTTTTTATACTCTCTATTGACAGGTGCTCGGCTCATTGCATAAGATGTTGTTTTGTAATCAGGTCTTGGAGCAAGGTCCATTGGAGGGGGTTTGTTGCTCTTCCTGCAGCCTGCTGGTGAAGGGAGGCCAGTAGGGGTGGGCGAAAAAATCGATTCACATTTTGAATTGCGATTCAGTCTGCTAGCGATTCAGATCGATTCGCACATTTATGTGAATAGATTTTTTCAATCTTTTCTTTTCTTTTTTCTTTTTTTCAGTTTTTTTAAGATCTCGAAAAAAATAAAAAATAAATTATTGAATCGTGCCCCCAAGAATCGATTCGAATCGTGAGGTACCAAAAGATTCCCATCCTTAGAGGCCCGCCTTCACAGGACTGCTCTGGCCTCTTCAGCGCTTCAGAGGGCATGAGCACTGCATCTGCACTGCACACCAAACTGGAATAGTGCAATGCTTCAATGAACAGTAGCAATTATAATATGGGTACAAAATCAAATAACGCATTGTCAACAACAGCACCATCCAGGTTAGAGCTTTAATGGTACAATAGGGTAGGAGTTTTTCCAGTAATGAAAATAATAGTTTGTTCCCCTAAAAAACATGGTGTGCAAGCTAATGAGGCGCTCTGAGAGTTGTTTAGCAACACAGACAGCTCAGTGCCAGTGGAATGTCAATTAATTATTTTTTGGATTGTGCCGCTACTTTCTAGCACTATCACAATCCAGCAATCCTGTTTCAGCCAATCACCTTCGGCGAGGCGTGACTTCCTCCTTGGCTTATTTTGTGAAACCACTGTCAATCAAACTCGAGCTGGAGAAAAACACAGTTGTTCAGTCAAGAATTGGGGCACGCTGTTTCTCAGCTCTGAAAGTTTGTCATTGTCACTTATTGCAGCTTTAAGCAGAGGTATCCAAAGGTATGGAACACATGTGGCCTAGCCAGACTGGTTCAGAACACTGTAGCACTAGTTAATGCTGCTAGCACAACACTGATCAGTAGGTTTCTATCTGTCTGGATGCAGTGCCTGTGGAGGTGTCAGGTCAGCTTGTCTCTTGTCATTTGTTCTCTGCCACTTTCGACTGCTGTTGGACCTTCCTCATGCTGTCCATGGACAGATCCGTAAAGCAGCATTTGGAAAAGTGTGTTTGTGTGGGATGTATGTATAATGGGCCTTTCACCGGTCAGAGGCTCTTTTAGGGGGAGGGGGGGTGTTTAGTTAATCAGCGAGGAGAAGGGAGGGGGATATTTACTGCTGGTGGTGGTTGTGTTTGTCTGTGTTGTTTTTCTGGAGTCTCTTTGCAGCGCTGTGTTGAATTCCGCCGCCACTGCTGGAAGTGGGATGTAAATAGCCGGTCAAGTGACGCAGACAGCTGCTGCCTGGCTGTATTGGGCAGTGTGTGCATCAGGAGGGTAACCAGATATGGAGGGGAAGGGGACTCATTTATAGCCCCTGTCAGTATGTCCAGGGCACATGACTGTGTCTTGGTCGCACAGGAACACTGATTCCCCAGGCTTGGGGACACAGTGTCTCTGCCTGCCTGCTAGTTCACTCTGGGTCAGTCACCTGTGTGGACGAAGCTTGCATGGTGAAGTCAACATACTGTAGGGCCTGAATGAAACACATACTTTTGTTCTAACACTACCCATTGATCCAGTGGTTGTCCCCTCTCCTGGTTAATGTCTCTCCTGGGGCACAAGGTGGGTTCCAGATAGTTTTTGATCAATTTAAAACTCATCAACCAATGTCATAGAATGCCTAATCCTAATTTGTTCCAGCCTAAATGAGTGTGGTTGTCCATCAGGATAACTAACCAGGTCCTATCAGAGTCCTTGACCGAGCGGTGTGGTGTGTTGGGGGCTTGTCCCATCATCCTACCAGAAGTTACCTAGATCTGGATCCTCCGTTCCACCCAGCTCCCAGCATTCCACACTGACGCACGGCATCATCACAGTGATGTATGAAGGGGGGGAGGGGGGGGGTCTGGCCCCTTGGGGCAGTTATTGTGACCTTCTGGCCATGAGGACCTGTCTGGTGGACCATCAGGTGGTCAGCTGTCATGGAGCAGACCTCCAGCTGGATCCCAAGGTCTCTTCCTCCTCCTTCTGCTCCTCCTCCCCCCTCCGGTCCACCCCCAGGCTAGCCTACACACTAGGCCTACCTCTATGTCCCTCACTGAGCTAGGACTGTTTAGGAATGTAAAAAACAAACAAAAAAAAGGAATTCCGAACATTAGCACATTCTGGGCGGTGAGGTAAACATGGGTTCAACTTGAAGTTGGAGAGTCCCAGTGAGGATTGCTGGGGCCGTAAAACAAACGTCTCTCTGATAAGTCTGCGCTATCAGTGTGAGGAGGGCCTGCTGTCATCCTCGTTACATCATCCCAGCTCCAACCTCAGCCCAGCCCAGTCAGACACCTCCAGAGTCAAGCCTGTGGGTGGGGAGAAAGGGAGGGGAGGGACTGCTTATTGGGTGGCTTCCCTGCCAGTTATACAATATGCGAAAGTGATGCATGCATAGTGGATTGAAGTGGGCCTATGCAAGTTAATATATATATACTTGAAAAATACTTACTTTTTTTTTCAAACCATTGAAACTTTGTGGGGGGAACTTTTTCACACACAAAGTCAAAAGAGAGGGCAGGAGAGAGAGAGAGATCATGCCACCAAACACAGATTAAAACTAATGAGTCTGGCTTGAAAACATAAGGAGTAGAAAGTACAGATAAATGTAAGGAATAAAGGAGTAAAAAGTTGTCAGAGTATTTGGACAGGTTTGGACACACTTTTAAAGGTTTCCTGTCCTTAAGCTTGAATGTAGTGTAGGCAGTACTGATAAGCAGTGTAATGATTAGGTGGGGATTATGTACTGTAACATCTTGTCTTCTGAGCTTTGGTCCAGAGGGCCACGAGCTAATGTGTGAGGTTTGAACTTCTTTGAACTGTTCAAACAGCAGCTGACCCTGTCTGTTTCTCTGTTGTGGTGTTCTGTTATCAGGTCGAGATTAAACCCTTCCTCTCCTGGTCAGCTGGGTTCACCCTACCACAGTAGATAGCACCCAGTCACCATAACAGCACTTTTATCTAGTTCTTTTCTTCTCTCATCAGCTCTCTAATCAGGGTAGGAAAAAGGGATGCCAAGGTTGCGACGACCAAACGTCCTGTACGCAATCAGGGGTTCCGTAGTAGAATATACCATGCCTGGTGCCCCAGTTCCCCAACACACGCTAGTCCACAGCCCAATCATGGACCAGAATCCACCTCCTCCAGGACAGGGCCAGATCCAGGAAGGATCCAGTCCAGGGAGAGGGCCAGGAGAGGGCCAGGGAGAGGGGCTAGGAGAGGGGCCAGGAGAGGGGCCAGGAGAGGGGCCAGGAGAGGGCCAGGAGAGGGCCAGGGAGAGGGGCCAGGAGAGGGCCAGGAGAGGGCAAGGGCTGTAGATCCCAACCTCCCTGTACTTCAGTAGGACAGAAAGAGCACAAAGAATCCGGTCCATACGTTGATGTTCCAAGCACGGCAATAGGGTCACTGCCTACGAAGATGAGGTTACTCTGAGGTAGAATAAACTCACACAGGTTTCCTTTCAAACAGAGGCCCTTGATCCGCACGCTGTACCAAACGCTGTACCACGGCGCTGACGCCCAACGTGATCTGAAGCGTTAACGAGGTACTGTGTCCTGTCTGACCGTGATGTGTGTGCTGTCCTGTCCCCAGGCCGTGTCCGTCTGGTCAGCGTGTCGTGTGGGAGCCAGAACGTGTGGGCGTGTGACAGCCACGGCTTGGTCTACTTTCGGGTCGGAACCCAACCTTTGAACCCCAGCATGATG
The DNA here is from genome assembly GCF_021917145.1 of Hypomesus transpacificus. Taxonomy (NCBI): domain Eukaryota; kingdom Metazoa; phylum Chordata; class Actinopteri; order Osmeriformes; family Osmeridae; genus Hypomesus; species Hypomesus transpacificus. The sequence continues at coordinate 3,518,276 of NC_061062.1, forward strand.
CTGCCTGCGTGGATCTGCTTAGAACCACCTGAACAGGTAAGGAGGGTCTCAACACCATAGAGTCTATAGATGGTGTAATGTCAGCAGGTGACATACTATCAGGCTTTGTTGGTAGGATGTGAATAGTTCTGCAGATTGTTTCATTTGATGACACTGGACTAGTGTTCCACCTCTCACACTTCAGAATCACTTATCAAAGCTCTGATGATTTATCGATAGAGGATGAGGATGGTTAAATATGCTCTTCTTCTCTGTAGCCCGTAGGAGTCCACCTGGTCAGTGTCCACACCAGCCCCAACGACCGCATGCTGTGGGCGCTGGACAACCGAGGCAATGTCCATGTCAGGACGGCCATCAGCGAGGAGATGCCCGTGGGCACAGACTGGGAGCACATACCAGGTACAGCAACACTACCGGCTGTCCTCTCCTCGGTCCCTCCCTCCCCTCTCTCCTCTCATCCCCCTCTCTGTACCTCCCTCTGCCCCCCTCTATCCTCTCATCCCCCTCTCTGTACCTCCCTCTCCCTCCCTCTCTCATTCCCCTCTCTGTACCTCCCTCTCCTTTCATCCCCCTCTCTGTACCTCCCTCTGCCCCCCTCTCTCCTCTCATCCCCCTCTCTGTACCTCCCTCCCCTCTCTCCTCTCATCCCCCTCTCTGTACCTCCCTCTCCTCTCATCCCCCTCTCTGTACCCCCCTCCCCTCTCTCCTCTCATCCCCCTCTCTGTACCTCCCTCTCCTCTCTCCTCTCATCCCTCTCTCTGTACCCCCCTCTCCTCTCTCCTCTCATCCCCCTCTCTGTACCTCCCTCTCCTCTCATCCCCCTCTCTGTACCCCCCTCTCCTCTATCCTCTCATCCCCCTCTCTGTACCTCCCTCTCCTCCCCTTTCTCCTATCATCCCCCTCTCTGTCCCTCCCTCTCACCCCCTCTCTCCTCTCATCCCCCTCTCTGTACCTCCCTGTCCTCTCCTCTCACCCCCCTCTCTGTACCTCCCTCTCCTCTCATCCCCCTCTCTGTCCCTCCCTCTCCTCCCCTCTATCCTCTCACCCCCCTCTCTGTCTCCCCCACTACCCAGGTCTGCAGGCCAGCCAGCTGGTTCTGAGTCTGAGGACGGTGTGGGTCCGCTGTCCCAACGGGGAGGTGGCCAGGCGCTACGGCATCACAGACAAAAACCCAGCTGGAGACTACTGGAAGAAGATCCCTGGTGTGGTCCACTGCTTCACCGGTGAGAGAGAGAGAGGGAGGAGGAGGGGGAGAGGGGGAGAGGGAGGGAGAGGGGGGGGAGGGAGGGAGGGGGAGAGGGAGGGAGGGGGGGGAGGGAGGGGGGAGGGAGGGAGGGGGAGGGAGGGAGGGGGAGGGAGAGGGGGGGGGGAGGGGGAGAGGGGAGGGGGGGAGGGAGAGGGAGGAGAAGGGGGTGGGTGGGCAGAGGAACAAAGAGTTGATGCTTCCTCAGTGTGGGGTGTTGGCAGGCAGGCTGGCAGGCAGGCAGGCTCTGACCCCCTGCTGTGCTCTGCTACAGGGAGGCGCTGCTGGCTGCAGCTCCAGACAGCCTTGGCCTTCAGTCACAATACGTCCTGTACGCCCCAGAGCCACGTCCCATTATAGAGTCCATAAATCTTCACCTAGTAACGCCTTTGTTGTTGTTGCTCCACCTGATCGCATTTCACACAGTGGGTCTGTACACTTATGTACCAACACATACTGTACATTCATTGGCTGTCTCAGTAGATGTTATATAATAAATTGCATATATAAAAAAAATGCATTGTGTTTATACAGTATACTGAAGCACTTTCAAGGATGCTCAAAGCATTGTAAAGAGTAGGCTCAACTGGGAATTAACCCCTTCCTCTTGACAGCAAGTCCTATCTCAGAGGGGGGGTGTTCATCCTCCAGTCTAACATGTTCTACTCCCTGTCCTCCCCCTGTCCTCCCCTGTCCTCCCCCTGTCCTGCCCCTGTCCTGCCCCTGTCCTCCCCCTGTCCTCCCCCTGTCCTGCCCCTGTCCTGCCCCTGTCCTGCCCCTGTCCTCCCCCTGTCCTCCCCTGTCCTGCCCCTGTCCTGCCCCTGTCCTCCCCCTGTCCTGCCCCTGTCCTGCCCCTGTCCTCCCCCTGTCCTCCCCTGTCCTGCCCCTGTCCTGCCCCTGTCCTCCCCCTGTCCTCCCCCTGTCCTCCCCCTGTCCTGCCCCTGTCCTGCCCCTGTCCTCCCCCTGTCCTCCCCTGTCCTGCCCCTGTCCTGCCCCTGTCCTCCCCCTGTCCTCCCCTGTCCTGCCCCTGTCCTGCCCCTGTCCTCCCCCCCTCCAGTGACCCCCCAGGATGAGCTATGGGCCGTGGGGACATCAGGAGGCCTCACCCACCGCCTCACCAAGACCCTGCTCCACACCCCAGCCAAGTCCCACGCCAACACAGGCTCCCTCAGCGGAGAAGACCTGGAAGACGAGTGGGAGGTCATCTAAACATGATCCGACCACTTCATGAAAGCACTCAAAACTACTTCCTGGTTGACGAGTCAGAGGTAATTGAAGGAGTTGGTTGGTCAGAGACTTTGTACAGCCATGTGTGTACAGTTATCAGCGTGCAAGATGCTTTATGTTGTCAACTGGAGAAAAGAATACACCCACACTGTAGTTTGAGCCAATTTAGCGTAGCTAACAAATAAAATATGTTCTTGAAGAGGACTGTATTTTAACAATTTCACATTTTTAACAATCCTGGTCAGAAACTTTGTAGGGGTCTATACCACAACGCAGGTCGGGTATTTTATCTTTTTAGGTTTTGCCCCTTTTCATCCTCCAGATTGATTTAGTGTCACTATGTTACTATGTCTAATTCACTTAAGGGAAAGCGGCTGGATTTGTATTTAGCTTGTGAGCACTTTACGCCCTCTTGTCTGTCTGACATTAGCCTGATGTGTGCATCATGTTGTTGATGGTGTGTACAGAGGCTCAGTGGACAGTCAGTAAGCTGGGATTGGGAGGACTTTCAGTTCAGCCTTGTACCTCTTGGTCCTGTCAGATAGCACACCTTTCTAGCTAGCCGAGGAAACTGGTGCTGAGTGAACTTTATCAGGGCAAAACTCTGAGCTCTTGTATTCTGTTGCAGAGCAAACCATAAAACGTTTCCTAATGCATCTAAGGAAGGGGGGGGGGCAGTCTGAAAAGTATTTGTTATTCTTGTTTCACCTTTTTACGTTGTTTACACGACCTGCGGATGTCCTCGGAAGTGAACTCATGAACTCACTTTTTAAGAAATGTGGAGCTCCCGTTTAAACAGACCCCTTTGCTCCATCCCTGACTGCAGGGAAGTGAATCGCTTTATTGTTTAATAGTTAGAATGTTTGCACAATAGGATTGAGAGACAGTCCACCCCCAACACAGCACTATTCTCCATAGCTCGGCAACCATCCACTGTAAAGGGACTCGCCACTCATATTGTTTCATACAGATTGATGTTGTATATAAACCACACCACCAAACTGACTCTTTCCTCTATAGGGGACGTATCCAGCTTCACTAGGAGGCTGACACTGTCGGCTGAACCGCTTATAGCTCATCCAGCATCATAGGACGAAATACATAGAACCAAGGAATCTGTGGGGTCTCTGTAGGGGGTGAAGTATGTCCATGATCCACACCCAGGGAACTAGGAGGACGGTTGAGATCTGTGATTTCTTTTTACTGTATATTGTAAAAGCTATGTAACATACGTGTAACATGTGAAGTGCTTCAGCTGAGAAGATATAGCGGGTGAGGGTGAAGCTGTGGTCTTCTGGTGCGTCTGTAACACTGTGTGATGCGCTGGGGTTCGATACAGCTGCTAGACAAATATCAAACAAAACATCAATACAATGCCACAGTAGTGATTACAACAACAAAAAACGAAACTCCTACGCCTTATGTCAAGGGGGAGGAAAGGAAACCTCACTGAGCTCCAGTCACAGGTCAGGTGTTCAGCTGTGCTCTGCCTGTTTCTCTCGTTTGTGCTGGGAGATGACTCAAGAACAAGCACACCCCTAGACAAACCTCAGCTTGTCAGAGCGCAGCTGTATTTGGTTCACTTGTTCTGCTCACCAGGTCAAGCTCCTTTAATCAAACTGCTGACTAACGACATGACAGTGCTGTAAAGTGTTGGGCTCTGACACCCATGCTTGTTTGTCTACTGTGGAGCAGGGCAGGAACTGGCTGGAGCTGGGTGACCTTTTATAGCACCACTGTTTGAAATGACAGGGAAAGGGAATTCTACCGACAAACCTAATGTAGAGCCCATATCCAGCTGTAAACATCTACATTACAAATGCTGCGTAGCGTAGAAGAGTAGATGTCTTGGAAGTTGCTTGTAATCACAACTATTGACCAGGAAATATGTGTCAAAGCTCACCTGAACATGCCAGGTACTATAAACATAACTCACTGATCTGGCTTGAGAACATAACATAATCTACAGCTGTAGCTACTTTTCGGTTTGCTTATAATGAACTTGTGCGTCGTGTCTGTGAAGGTAGCTTGTAGCTTTCAGTAATGAGCCCAAATGCTGTGTTCGTGTTCACCGCGTTAAATAGCAACCTGTAAGGAAAAGTAGCTAGGTTTATGACACATTATGCCTCCATGATATACTGCTTCTGTCATTGCCCGTAGGCTGCCTGTCTACTGGACATCAGGGTGTCCAGACTATCACTCTTAATAGCTCATTAAAATTGATGGGTGTGTTTGATTTAACTCCCATCATACCACCACTGAGTGTCATGGTTCTGAAGACAAATGGAATCCCATCCTCAGCTGTAGACAAGGTGCGCTATACCAAACGCTCTCTCACTTGACATGGAACTAGGGGTAGACCTGAAGGGAATCTAGGGCTTTTGTCCAGAAGGTATTTTTTCCCTGTATGTCTATATTGGACAGAATACATTCACCCTGTAAGATGACTGGTTACCTGCTGAATCCTGTAATAAAATCTCTATGCCTTTCCTCATTGTTAACTTCCTAAATAAAGATGTTTACATATCTGTAAGGCTGTCTGGTTGGTGGTCTCTAGGCAGTGTTACCTTGTTAATGGATCTTAGCTCATCAGATATTGTTCAAGCTTCTAAACACATGACATCGTAAGGACATGATAGGATTTGTAACATCCATGTGTGTGTTCTATATGATGGTTGATATTGAGTTTGCATGTGACAGCCGTGTTATGTGTGTCCTGCCTTGGACTGTTAGAGAACACCTTCTACTCTAACACATGACTACACCAGACAAGGCTTCAAAGTATCCTCTTTTTATTTACATCACAACATCATCAACAAACAAACACACTGTAGAATTCACTCATTTGTGTTTTAAAGTGCATTGTTTTTTTAAGATCTGTACATACAGGAATCGCACAATATACAGTGTTAATCGGTCAGACTGATGAAAAAGTGTTTTATTTACATTGTTCAGAGGGGAGTCCTGAGTCAGTCTAGGACTGGAACTGATGCAGCCTGAAGTCCAGGGGCTTCAGGAAGTCTGGCAGGGAGTCCAGCTGCTCCAGGGGGATAGACTGGGTCAGTTTCTGCATGGCCTGGACATACAGGGATGGTGGGGAGATCCCAGAGAGCCAGTGGAAAGCCTGCTCCCCAACCAGGCTCCGCCAAGCCGCTGCGTTGTCCTGCACCTGCCTCTTCATCTGGAAGCTGATCTTTGGCATGAAGAGGAGAAGGTAGCCCAGGCACACTTGCTTTCTGCGCATGTCGGGTTCGCCCTGGTCGATCTGATGCAGCAGGCAATCCAATGGGGTGTCCCCGGACCCGTCCGTGACGGAAGGACAAGCGCCGTGTCCTAGTAACAGGATCAAACACTCCGGGCGCACCAGGTCGCAGGTCAGATGCAGGGCTGCTTTGCCCCCGTCTACGTGAACGCACCCGCGACTGTTGAGGTAGCTTTGGCGCTCGCTCTCCGAAAAGTCCTTCAGTGAGTCCATGATCATTTTCAGTATAGTCACGCGGTTATAACGAACAGCTATAGAAAGATGTGGAGTAGTCGATGCTTGGCAGCAACAGAAACTCCTGCTGGGCATGTCCAGCGCGCTGACGGAGAATCTGTTAATCAGGTATCTGGCGTATTGTTGATGGTCGTGCACAAGCGCGTACAGTAGAGCCTCTGATGGAGAGAAGGCGCACGCCCGTCCGTCATCCTCCCAGTGAAACACTTCCATCGTTCTCATGTCCTCGAGCATCCATACAGGGAATAGGTCCCGGACTGCTTGGTAAAAAGCAAAGGAGGTTCTTTGGCACTGCTTTTCGGATTTATAATCCGCCCCGTTGTCAAATACACCTACATCCCACGGCATTGTCACAATAGTTTGCAAATCCTTCTAGTATAAAAACCGAGCCTTGCAATAAACGTCTCTGTGTTTACATGTGCTACAGTTGCAGATATGGATAGGAAAAGTAGCCAATGCGCAGAAGAGTAGCTCTGCGCATAAAAGTTGCGTTAAACGCACGGCAAAAAAAGTTTTTCAAGAAAGAATCACAATATAGTAGGCTACAAAATGGTCAACAGTTGGGAGTCTTGACCCAGGTTGCTATCGGGATCTTGGCATGCAGTCACGGCCGGGGTCTCTCTGCTGGTCTTGATTTTGCACCTTCAAACCCCTTCTTCAAACTCCATCGGACGTTTATATACCCCAACGAAGAGGAGAAACAGTAGAACTCCCTTGACGACCGCCCTTGTTGGTTGTTCCCTGCGTCACCAAAATGTAATTGGTTGATGACGTGCCTTTGGAGAGAAGAAATGTGACATCACCGGTTCAAAGTGCCCTTAACGTGTCCATATTTGTGAAGCGCGCCGTGTGAGCGTTTGTTTGGGCGACGCGGTTATCGGCCCTATCGAATGTCCTCTAGAGGACTCCCGCATTCAGAACATTCAGAGCGAGCCGGTGTAAAGGACGCATGTTGAGTTGCTGGTCTGATCGCCAGCAAATGTCATGTAATTGAGCGTCTGGTGCACTGCGCTTTTGCCAAAACCTTCACTGCGTAGCCTAAAACATGACATAAAAGATTACGCACTGCTCCAAACGGTTTCATGAATTCAAAGGAAAGCTAAATCTTTAAATCATTAATCTCATCTTGTTTTAGGCCTAAAATACCTTGGATAACATTTTCTTTTGATCCATAGTTACATGTTGATGAGGGACAATATAATTCTCGCACATGACACCATATGAAAATAAAAATCTGGTATCGCAATTTTTGATTAGTTACTCTAAATACCAGGTTATATGCAACTTTAGGATCGAGTAGGCACTATTGGCAGTTCAGCTACGCCACCTTTTGGGCCAACAGCTGCAATTGCACGTCATCGTTAACACTTGTCAGATGAGCTACATGGTCAATTTTAAGAATGATAGAAAGGCTGTTCAATCCCATATAAAGATCAAATGTGCTAACAATAGGTTGATTATAAAATTGGATTATTCAAGTTGCCTACCATGTGAAGACCAACTATGCATGCAGAATGAGAATAGTTTTGAGACGCACGACATCCAAATATGTATATTCCCCCTTACCTTCTCCCTCAAAAAGTTTCTGCTTTTTGCCAGGCCATCTTTGTAAATAAGAATTTTGTTCTCAATGATTCTGCCTGGTTAAATAAACGTTAAATAAATCAAATAAAAATATGACCCCCTGTTAAAAGCAACGCTGCAATGTAACAGCAGTGCATCAATACACTTTGAATAAATAAAAATGAGCTGAGTTCAAAAGACAAGTACCATACACACAATAGTATTGACCAGTGACTTGGTACAGGTTAGAGTATAATAATGTAGAGTGAAACATAAAGTAGACTAAATATGTCAGTAAAACATTATAAACACAATGAAAGACATTATAAAGTAGCCAACTCTGGCTCATCAACTCTTTTATGGGCAACATGGATGTGTAAAGTCCCTTAGTTTGTTGTTGGATGTTGGTGAACCGCTATTTGTGCTTGGCTGACGTCTTTTGTTCATATGTCGAATGGTTCTATGACCTCCAATCATCTTGTGATAGGACATGTACTTTTGTTGTTTGCAGTTAGTAGTTTATGGATGTGCATTGTTGGGTTGTTTATTTGCATGTAGTTATATAACGAGTCAGATGGCTGAGCGGTTAGGGAATCGGGCTACTAATCGGAAGGTTCTTGGTTTGATTCCCGGCTGTGTCAAATAACTTTGTGTCCTTGGGGAAGCCACTTCACCCTACTTGCCTCTGGGGAATGTCCCTGTACTTACGCTTTGTCGCTCTGGATAAGAGCGTCTGCTAAATGCCTAAATGTAAATATGTGTTTTACATGGTGTTTATTTATTGTTTGTTTCCCCACATGGTCTTGTGTACCAGATCTTTCTGGTAAATGTAAGTATTTTTGTTTTAGTGTAAGTGAGGCTGCAATCAATAAAATTCACAAAGAAAAAATCCCTGTAGTTTCACCTTCTAGCTCAGAATTCAAAGCAGCAATCCATTCCACTGCTGCACCTTAACTGTGACCATTTAAGTGTAATTCTTATTTTGATAGACAATGTCTCTGTGGACTAGTCAAGTTCCTTAACCAAATTTAGAAACAGGTTTATTAGGTTTTCACAAACAAGGAATTGTTTTTAATCTGATGACACACAACAATGGAAGTTTAATGTCACAAAAGCACACAACTGCATGACTACAAAATATAAATGACAAAATAACAATAGAAGATATGAAAAAGTATTATAAGAATAAGTGTAACAAGGTTAACAGCCAGTATCAGTGGGGGTCCCGGGCCTTGATGATGAGCCCAGCTGCAGTCGGGAAGGAACTGTTCTTGTGCCATGACGTTTTGATCCTGATGGACTGCAGTCAGAATCAGAAAGGGATTTGCTGTCTCGGTGGGAGAGGGTTCAAAGGATTTGTGTCCAGGGTGGGAGGGGTCAGCCACAATCTTTCCTCCTGCCTCAGGGTCCTGGAGGCATGCAGGTCTTGCAGGACTGGCAGGTTGCAGCCCTCTCCGCAGAGTGAATGATACTCTGCAGTTCCTTGTCAGTGGCAGCAGCGCACCAGATTGTGATGGAGGAGATGAGGATAGAGTCATTAATGGTGGAGTAGACGTGCACCATCATTGGCTCTGGCAGTTTGTGCTTCTTCAGTTGCCGCAGCAAGTACATCCTCGGCTGTTCCTTCTTGGTGAGGGAGCTGATGTTAAGGTGACGGTGGTGCCCAGGAAGTGGAAAGATTCCAGTGTGTCAGCCGAGGAGTCACACAGGGGGATGGGGGCAGATGGGTCTGGGTTCTTTCTGAAGTCCACAACCATCTCCATTGTCGTTGGAGCACTGAGCTGCAAGTTGTTTTGACCGGAACAGGACACCAGGTAGTTAACCTCCCACCATGGCGGACTCAAACTTCTGAGTATGGAGGAGGATGAAGTGGAGGGCCATGTTTACCTATTGGCTCTGTAGACAAACTGCAGGAGTCCAGAATGGGTCTGTGATGGTTTTGAGGTGGGACAGTACAATGTGCTCAAAATACTTATTATTAAGTCAGGCCAACAGGTCTATCAGTTATCAGTTAATTTGACGAGTTAACCTACCCATATTTCCACCTTGGGGATCAATAAAGTATACTACTACTTCTGTTTTCTTGTATCCCTAATTGGACAGAGAAACTCTGGGATTCATTATTAGTCTTGCGAATATGTGTCTTAAAGCTTGTGGGGGAAAACTCCAGTATAGTTTATCATGCTTGATAAGTATCCAGACAATTAAATAATCGTTTCCCCAATTGATCGTAGTCTATATTAATTGCAATTGCATTTAATTAAGGAACGAGTTATGGCATTTGTTTCTGTTAAACTCCAGTGCAAGAAACGTGGCGTCTTTCCCATTAATCAGCTTGAGAGGGGCCTCTTCAGGACGAGGCTTGAAGTACCTAACCAGCTCCATCAGTTAGCTACGCTAGTTCCATCCACTTCACATCAAGACCCCGTGCCGAGTCAGCCAGCTCCCGACCCCTGGCAAGATTACCGACCCTGCCTCGAAAAGCGTCTAATGAGCGAAAGTGGACCGACAACTTGCCAGATTGTGTACAATATCGATAATGAAGTAGTCTAGTAGCGATGTTTATTTATTTTATAAATTGAGCTAGCTAGCTTGTGCTACCGCAACTTTTATCCAAGTAGCTGCAAGCATCCCTGGCTTACTTGGGGTGGTTGTTATTCAAAGACAAGAGTCAAGACTCACTAGGCTACTGCCATTTGGCTATTTGTAATAGCTATTTCTGGAGCCATCTCCCCGTTGTACTTTTATTACAGACATATTTGCTGTGACATAATAGGGTTGCTAATTTGAGCAATTCATCAGTTTGCCATCATCGCCTCGTTTAGCTAACGTTAGCGATCTAGCTCAAATAGCTTAGCTAGCTATCCAACCTGCTAGCAAACGTTACTTTGTTTTCTGGCTAGACAACTAGCTAGCTAGCCGCTAGCAGTAACGATAGCAAGGTGCTGCTGACACATCACAGCCAGGCGAGCCGTAGCAACTAGCACTAGCTAGCTTGCCAAATTAGAGTAGCTTTGTTTGAGTTCATTTTCAAGATGCCTGCAATGTTGGAGAAAAACGGTTCCGAAATATCAGGGAAGCGGAGAGGGAGGAATTCAGTTAATAATCCTAACAAAAGTTTTGCTACGAATGGAAACAGTAACATTTCATGGGAGGAAGGAAGTTCGGGCTCCTCCAGTGATGATGAGCATGGTAGGTCAACGTGACGGTGGTAGCCTTGGTCAGACAGAACTAGTTCTGGTTTTTGAAATGTTACAAAAATATCTGTAATACATGTTCATCATCTGTGCATAGGTGGCGGAGGTATGCGAGTAGGTGCTCAATATCAAGCCATCGTTCCAGACTATGATCCTGGTGAGTAATTTACGCGATGTTACAGTTTTGAAGATGAGACAGGTTTTAAGATGTGGTAGCCTCGAACTCTGGTGATCGCCCATTCCACGAGTTCAGATTGTCTGGAAGAATTGTATCATCTCACCGACTCTTTCTAAAAATCAATTTCTAAGATTAGATTTGGCCTTAAGTTTACGTAATTTAATAATGTAAACAACTACATTTGAAACAGTTTGAACAGAACCGTTTATTTTAAGAGTATGTTCAATAATAAATAGCCATCTACATCAGTTGCAAAGACAGCTGTTTTGTTGTTCAAACAAAATAAAACATTTGTAACGCATTTCACAGTAATTAAACTTTTCACAATGTATGAGCTTTCATTTTGATCTACAAAGATTTTTGAATTTTATCCAACCACAATTATTCAAATCCTCAGTTTTTTTTCTCCAAATAAACCAAGCTAGATTGGTAAAAAAAATAAAAAGGTTAGTATTTTAAAGAAACCAGTACCTAGCCTCATGTCTCCTCCTTCCTTGCTCCTGCCAGATGTGGCCAAGGCTGCCCAGGAAAGGGACAACCTGGGCATGCTGGTGTGGATACCCAGCCAGACCCTGGCAGAAACCAAACGTAAGAACCACCATTTGCAATAGGATACATATGTGGAAAATGCTTACAGCCTATAAATAAATACAATGTAAATCACCGTAGAACAGTTTTACATTGCTCCTTTGCCCTCTTGCAGTTGATGAATACATTTCAATCGCCAAAGAAAAGCACGGCTATAATATGGAACAGGTAATACAATGCTGCTGTGTTAAAGTGCCACTAAAACAGGTCTTTACAATGTGTAAAAAAAATTCAATTTTCCCTCCTCTACTCTTCAATCGACTCTATGAATAATTGACCCTGTGTGTCTTCATGTACACTACAGGCGTTGGGCATGCTGTTCTGGCACAAGCACAATATAGAGAAGTCCCTGGCAGACTTGCCTAACTTCACACCTTTCCCAGATGAGTGGACGGTGGAGGACAAGGTTCTCTTTGAACAGGGCTTCAGTTTCCATGGCAAGACATTCCACCGCATCCAGCAGATGGTGAGGAAGCACACACACAATCATGTACTCAAACACACACACACACACACTCATATACTCAAACCCACACTCATATACTCCGACACACACACTCGTTGTTTGTGGTTCTGGATTTGGTATAACATCTAGCCCTTTCTACCACATGGCAGCTACCTGACAAGTCCATCGCCAGCCTGGTGAGGTTCTATTATTCATGGAAAAAAACTCGCAGCAAAACCAGCGTCATGGATCGCCACGCACGCAAGCAGAAGAGGGAGCGAGAAGAGAGGTGAAGGCCTAATCCCAAATCAACCTGTAGACTAACTACCCTATAGGCCCAATCCCAAACCAACCTGTAGACTAACTACCCTATAGGCCTAATCCCAAACCAAACTGTAGACTAACTACCTTATAGGCCCAATCCCAAACCAACCTGTAGACTAACTACCCTATAAAACCAATCCCAAACCAACCTGTAGACTAACTACCCTATAGGCCCAATCCCAAACCAATCTCTAGACTAACTACCCTATAGGCCCAATCCCAAACCAACCTGTAGACTAACTACCCTATAGGCCTAATCCCAAACCAAACTGTAGACTAACTACCTTATAGGCCCAATCCCAAACCAACCTGTAGACTAACTACCCTACAGGCCCAATCCCAAACCAACCTGTAGACTAACTACACTATAAACACAATTCCAAACCAACCTGTAGACTAACTAACCAATAGGCTTAATCCCAAAAAACCTGTAGACTAACTACTCTATAGGCCCAATCCCAAACCAACCTGTAGACTAACTACCCTATAGGCCTAATCCCAAACCAAACTGTAGATTAACTACCTTATAGGCCCAATCCCAAACCAACCTGTAGACTAACTACCCTATAAAACCAATCCCAAACCAACCTGTTGACTAACTACCCTATAGGCCTAATCCCAAACCAACCTGTAGACTAACTACTCTATAGGCCCAATCCCAAACCAACCTGTAGACTAACTACCCTATAGGCCCAATCCCAAACCAACCTGTAGACTAATTACCCTATAAACACAATTCCAAACCAACCTGTAGACTAACTAACCAATAGGCCTAATCCCAAAAAACCTGTAGACTAACTACTCTATAGGCCCAATCCCAAACCAACCTGTAGACTAACTACCCTATAGGCCCAATCCCAAACCAACCTGTAGACTAATTACCCTATAAACACAATTCCAAACCAACCTGTAGACTAACTAACCAATAGGCCTAATCCCAAAAAACCTGTAGACTAACTACTCTATAGGCCCAATCCCAAACCAACCTGTAGACTAACTACCCTATAGGCCTAATCCCAAACCAAACTGTAGACTAACTACCTTATAGGCCCAATCCCAAACCAACCTGTAGACTAACTACCCTATAAAACCAATCCCAAACCAACCTGTTGACTAACTACCCTATAGGCCTAATCCCAAACCAACCTGTAGACTAACTACTCTATAGGCCCAATCCCAAACCAACCTGTAGACTAACTACCCTATAGGCCCAATCCCAAACCAACCTGTAGACTAATTACCCTATAAACACAATTCCAAACCAACCTGTAGACTAACTAACCAATAGGCCTAATCCCAAAAAACCTGTAGACTAACTACTCTATAGGCCCAATCCCAAACCAACCTGTAGACTAACTACCCTATAGGCCCAATCCCAAACCAACCTGTAGACTAACTACCCTATAGGACCAATCCCAAACCAACCTGTAGACTAAATACCCTATAAACACAATCCCAAACCAAACTCAAAACTAACTACCCCATTGGCCCAAACTCTAGAATAATTACCCAATGGGCCCAATCCCAAACCAATGTGTATATTAACTACCTTATAGGCCCAAACCATGGCCTACACACTTTGCAGCACCAATTTTGAGCCATAACACTCTCAGGTACAATATGCTACTTTTTAGATATTTGAATTGATGAGCAGCAGTTATCCAGGACTGCTCTTTATCACCTGCCTCCTCTGTGTCCTCAGTGAAGACGAGGCTGAGGAGACTCCTCCCAACCCTCCCAGTGACATGGACTTTGATCCCAGCAAGCAGGACAAGAAGGAGGTACAGTATCATCACTAATTTGAACCTGTATTCGGTATCAGTCCAGTCGTTACTTAACCTGGCTGCCAGTCCAATTTAGCCCCGCCCACAACAACATTTGGTCGGGAAGTTGGGTCTGGAGTAGCTCGGTTGCGGAAAAACTATACCCAAACAGGAGCTGTTCGGACCAATGAAATTGTCAGGACGGGCTTTATACGATGATGGACAGATGATCAACAGTAACGTAATCAACCACGTCACCAAAGAGCGCTTTGGTTGTAGGTCTATCCAATTGAGCGAAGAGGCATTAGTATTACGAGTTCGGTTGAAACACGCCCCTTACTCACAGCCCAACAGAGAGTTATCAGACTCATATTCTGACTAGAATTATGAGTATGACAATGTCAGGCTAGTCGTTACTGCTTGGCGGATGCACAACGCGTGGAGCAGGGCCCACTCCGAGACTGAGGACCAGGTTCTAAGGGATGAGGCTAGTATCGAATGCTTGCTGACACACAGACGTTTTCTGTTGCAGGTGGCCTCAGGATCAGAAGCCAAACAGGAAACCAAGCCAGCAGCAGCAGCAGCAGCAGCAGCAGCAGCAGCAGCAGCAGTAGCAGCAGTGGTAGTGCAGAAGGTAAGCAATAACTAGATCTCCTTCAGTCTCTGTAAACATCTGGTTCACTGCATTCTGCAGTTTCCACATCCCATTAACGTTCTTGTCGAGCCTAGAAATGAAGATCCACACACAATTTCCTGTTCGGAGATAAATACGTATAATAAATAATAATAATAGCCAAATAAATAATTTAACAAATAATTAAAAACTAAAACGCTCCGCCACAACACTACCACCTGACCTGTTCCGCGTCTTCCTCCAGCCCACTGGCATGGTCGAGAAGGTGGCCCATGTGAAGAAGGAGCTCCAGGGTCTGTCAGGGAAGAACCTGCACAGAGCCAAGAAGAAGCCCCCTAAGGGCATGCACCTGCACCAGGGAGACGTCGGGGCCATGTCTACGAGCGGCCCAGCGGCCTTGGGAGTGCTGCGACAGCTGGACACAGAGCTGGTCACCATCAAAAGACAGGTGCCAGCTTAAAGGCCGCGTGAAGGAGCGTTGGCGTTTAAAAGTTTATCCATGGATTTAGGACTGAACAATCAAGTTGTCCCCCTGCTCTGCTCTCCTACTTGCTCCTTTCCTGGTTGTGGTATTTACATCGCTTCTCTCCCCAGATCCAGAGCATCAAACAGAACAACAGTGCTCTAAAGGAGAAGCTATATTCTGGAGTAAATAACTTCCGCGTGCCTGAGGTATGGTCAATGCTGTTAGTGTGCCTGAATTCCTGTTTTAAACCCCAGCTGTGATGGTTATTGATCAATGAGCTTGATATTCAGTATTACTGATCGGTAACTGGATATGTAATCTCAGGTGACCCAGAAGTTCAATACTCGCTGGACCACAGATGAGCAACTGCTGGCAGTACAAGGTAACAAAAATAGCAGTGAAAAGGCTTTCAAAGAATCAGGCATTTTACATACTAAATAACACAGATAAATGGCCAATCTGGGTCAGGTGATTAAAATCCCCCCCCTCCTCTCCTCACCAGCCATCAGGAAGTACGGACGAGACTTCCAGGCCATCTCCGACGTGATCGGCAACAAGTCAGTGGTGCAGGTGAAGAACTTCTTCGTGAACTACCGCCGGCGTTACAACCTCGACGAGGTGCTGCAGGAGTGGGAGGCGGAGCACGGGGTGGAGGGCGGGGCCAGGGGAGGAGCGGAGGAGGAGAAGATGGAGGTGTCTCACTCCCCTGAGGAGGCGGGAGCCCGAGGAGGAGCGGGCACGCCGGCCGTCCCTGAGGAGCAGAAGGAGGTGAGGGACAGAGACAGTTTAGTCTACACACGCCCCTGTGTCTAATCGTGGTGTGTCAACTGACGTGCAGCATCCTCCTGTACTACGCTTATTTTGACGCGATTCGCATGGTTTAATCGCACAATGCCTTCCTTGTATTACGAGTAGCGTGTTCGGTCGCATGGTCTTCTCTGTCCTCTGTTGAAGCGTTCTGTATCTGGTGGTGTAGATGTGCAGAGTGGACCAACAGCAACACGTTAGACCTGTATAGGGAACTAACAGCTGTCCCTGTTGTCCCAAGGAGTCGTCGCCCACAGAGACCCAGCAGCCCCAGGCGTCCTGAGCGGGCGTCCATCTTGGGAGGGATGGTGTTTGCGCTGGAACTTCTGCTCCCTGCGGATCTGAGGGCTTGTGAAGGGACGAGGAGGAGCCTAACCAGGTCCCAGTTCAGACCTGACCCCCCGTCCCCTGTCTCCCCCGCCCCCCCGTCCCCATCCCAGTTCAGACCTGACCCCCCCGTCCCCTGTCTCCCCCGCCCCCCCGTCCCCGTCCCAGTTCAGACCTGACCCCCCGTCCCCTGTCTCCCCTGCCCCCCCGTCCCCGTCCCAGTTCAGACCTGACCCCCCGTCCCCTGTCTCCCCCGCCCCCCCGTCCCCGTCCCAGTTCAGACCTGACCCCCCGTCCCCTGTCTCCCCCGCCCCCCCCGTCCCCGTCCCAGTTCAGACCTGACCCCCCGTCCCCTGTCTCCCCCGTCCCCGTCCCAGTTCAGACCTGACCCCCCGTCCCCTGTCTCCCCCGCCCCCCGTCCCCGTCCCAGTTCAGGCCCAATCTATGACTTGACCACCTCCTGAAGGTCACCACAAGGTCATTCTTTCCCCTATCTCCCCATGGCCTGCCCTCCTTCTCTCTCTCCCTCCCAACCCCGACCGCCCCCCCCCCCCCCCCCCCCCCCGATTACCCGGACATGTTAATCTACCACTACATACAGAGAGGGCAACAGCAGTGACCACATGTCAAAGAGACTATGTAGTAACTACCAGGGTTAGCTAAAGCACTTTACTATCCCACCACCATGACCATGGCCAGATCGGCCATCTCGACCTGATCCTGTCCCCTTCCAGCAATGAATCCACATTACAAACATCCTTCCTGTATCTCCATTTGTGTCTTTATCATGTCACACTGCAAAACCTTTTTTATATCACTTCTCCAGAAGTTCACTGTAAACTTAGCTTTAGTTAGTGACAAACACTACCACCATTTCCACCCTGTCCTACAGTTTGTGCTGGAGACATCGGCACTGTACAGCCTATCAGTCAGATGCGATTATTCAGGTTATTGATTATGTTATGTTTCTCCTACAAAAGCTGGCACCACCAGCCAAAATGGCAGCAGTGTTCACGGGGCGTCTTGGTGAAAATCTGAGAGTTCAGTTCAGAGAGTTCATCGCTAATGGAAAACTGTCTCCCGAGATTGTTCCTATAGCTGATTTAATTTGTCTTCTGCCGAGAAGAGTCAAAAATTGTGGAAACGTTATTCATTTTTAGGGCGCTGCTAAGTGCTCAAATTGTACAATTGTATTCAAGAATAATGGTTAAGGTAATACTATTTGTATTGGAATATATTTATGATGCGTTTAGTGATTTGGTGTCTGATGAGTCAGACCTAATGATTGAAGTAAGAAATTGTACATAACCTGGGAATTGGAGGCCAAGGATTTCATCATGTTCAACAGAGCCCTGGGCGTCTGGTTTCCTGGACACATGACATTGAGTTCTAACAACACCTAGACTAACAAATACAAATGAACCAATTGGGATTTGTTTAGCAAATCTATGAAACTTAATCAAGGAAACCAACCCCAGGGGTTTGACCATGTTTGACTTAATGTGGACTTCACATACTTCGATTAGCAATATTTAAGATTAATTTAGACTTGATTAGCAATGCCTAGAAAATATATACAATTGGGTCATACACCGTTAAGTTGTCGAACTCTGACCCCTATCCAGTTCAGGTGAGAGGATTTAGCCTTTAAAATAGATGAATGAGAGATTGTAATTTGACTGGATGTTCTTCAGATTTTTACATTTTTATTAAAAACACTGGTTTCTCAGACACAGATGATGCTTAACCCCAGGCCCAAGACTCATGTCAATGTAGGTTGTCCTTGGAAAGTTCTTTGTTCTTTCAAATAAAGATACTTTAGTCTGGATCTGTGTTTGGGGAATCAACACCTTTTAGAGAAGTAGGAATTTTGTTGGTTTAGTCCTGTACACGGGACATGGCCTGTTGAGAAGTTTTTACTGTCCTGGTACCAAGCTTACTGTCAGCATAATGTTTTAATGCCTTTTCTATACTTGTGGAAATGTGTGTGCGTTTCTGAGGGGTAGGGTTTCAATGCTGAAAGGGTCTGTGTGCGTGCGTGTGTGTGTATTTTATTGCAGTCATTAAGCATTATGTATCCAATTTGCAGTTCAATAAACAATACATTTGAAGGATTTATAGGGGATGTTTACACACATGATCTGACTGTGTCTATCGTTCATCTGCTGTCCTATTTTCTACTGTGTGCATGCATAGTATTTCTACTTTGATACATTTGTATTATTTAACAACTTGACCTGGCATTTGGTTTGTGCCAGATGTATGACATTTGTTCATATATCAGCAACATACAACACCAATATGACTTAATGTGTTCAGTGTAGGTTGCACAAGCTATATAATAACTTCTGTTCTCATTTCCGAAACCGGAAATGAGGTCGTCAGAGTTCAAGTTCCATTTTTATTAGTCATCCCGTGTACGTACTAACTCATGTACTAACTAGGCTGTGATCATTTCGATGCTATGGGTGAACATGAGTTTCGTAACAACATATGATGAAGCATTCCCAGAGCGTCTCTTCCGTAGTTGTCAGTAACAGTGCCGACTAGCGATCAGGCCAACAATTGCGCGCATGGCCTGCTCATTTTTTTCACGACGGGGATTTCCTAGGGAGGAAGTAAGCAAACCGAAGGGGGCTTTCCAGCCACTTAGGCATCAACATCGAAGAGAAGAAGTGGCTTCTCTTTTTGACCCGCATTTCCCTTTGGATTTCAGAAATATTCCTAAAACATATTATAGGTACGATGTCACCTATATGTGACAGGCCCTTGGATGTCTGTTTCCTATCGAGAGGAGTTCGGTCGCTTTCAGTGTAGTCCATAGTAAGCTACTGAACGTGCCATTCACCCCGCAAAGCTTTATTCGAAACGTTGTAGCTGGACAACGACGTTGCATTGGCCAACGTTAACCATCTGATTCATGTAAGTATTATTGCTAGACACAATCCTACAATGTTCATTTCACGCTAATAGTGTAGGAACTATTTTATGTGAGCGAGATAGTGGCAACATGTTGAGAAACCATACGTGTGAAAGCCAGAGCATGTGTTCGTGTGTGAGGAGAGATATTCAAACCAAGCTGGGGATGAGGTAATTTCAAACATCCATTGTGGGGCTTTTCAACAGACAAGCATCGCAAATCACAGTAAAAAAATTAAAATGGTAATTTTTCGATAGTGTTATTCTAGTTTATTGCCCTCCGGATATTTTCATTCACACGGCTGTTGAAACTATATTCGACATACCAAATGCCATTTTAAAACAATTACACATTTTCTCTGCTAAATGCACGTTAGCCTTGGTGATAGGTATGATGCTGTTGCAACACCTGTGACCTGGCTCACACATGACATTTCAGCTGTCACTGTGCATAATGACAGCGGCATTAACTCAATCCAGTTTATTTGGAAGATTGATCTTTTGAGGCATTTTAGTCTTACTCCTTAATGTCTTAACAATATAGTCAGAAATGAATCACATGTATGGTGTAATGTTAGCCTAACGTTTATTCAATCCATGAGATTCATCAGTCTCCAGGTTTGGTTCAGCTGGGCTGATTCAGTATTTGAGGGCTAGATGTAGTTGATGGATGTAACAGTAAGTCTGTGCAATCAAAGGTTAGTGACAGAAATCCCCTAGTTGTGTTGTTTCATTTTTGTTTTGTGCTGTCATGGTAGAGCAACCAGGACAAATGGACCTGCATGTTTTGACTCAGGCCCTGTCCCTGTCTCTCTCTGTCCCTGTCTCTCTCTGTCCCTGTCTCTCTGTCCCTGTCTCTCTCTGTCCCTGTCTCTCTCTATCTCTCTCTGTCCCTGTCTCTCTCTGTCCCTGTCTCTCTGTCCCTGTCTCTCTCTGTCCCTGTCTCTCTCTATCTCTCTCTGTCCCTGTCTCTCTCTGTCCCTGTCTCTCTCTGTCCCTGTCTCTTTCTGTGCCTGTCTTTCTGTCCCTGTCTCTCTCTCTGTCCCTATCTCTCTCTGTCCCTGTCTCTCTCGGTCCCTGTGTCTCTCTGTCTGTCCCTGTCTCTCTTTATGTGCCTGTCTTTCTGTCCCTGTCTCTCTCTGTCCCTGTCTCTCTGTCCCTGTTTCTCTGTCCCTGTCTCTCTGTCCCTGTTTCTCTGTCCCTGTCTCTCTCTCAGTCCCTGTCTCTCTGTTCCTGTCTCTCTCTCTGTTTCTCTCTCTGTCCCTGTCTCTCTCTCGGCCCCTTCTCTCTCTCTCGGTCCCTGTCTCTCTCTCTCGGTCCCTGTCTCTCTCGGTCCCTCTCTCGGTCTCTCTCTGTCACTGTCTCTCTTTCTGTCAGTGTCTCTCTGTCCCTGTCTCTCTGTCCCTATCTCTCTTTCTTTCCCTGTCTCTCTCTCAGTCCCGGTCTCTTTCTGTCCCGGTCTTTCTCTCTGTCCCTGTCTCTCTCTGTCCCTGTCTCTCTCTGTTCCTGTCTCTCTCTTGGTCCCTGTCTCTCTCTGTTCCTGTCTTTCTATCTCTCCTTTCCTCCTCTCATTACATTTAGCAGCCTTAAACCCAGTCAGGCCCAAAAGACCACACTCAGACATCAAGCAATTTCTTTCTCAGCGCTCCAGTCATTCTTGGTGTTCAACAGAAACAGTGAGTTCTTAGGGGGAAATACCCCCGTTTTACATTTGCTCTGCAGTTCAACAGAAACACCATTTCCCGTCGAGGAAGAGAGACCTGACTAAATTTACCAGAACACTCAGAATATCGCAGTCTCATGATTTAGAAACTACACAGCTGGGGCGTGTGAAGTTTAGGCCTACACAGTGCTTAGTCCAAAATCTTGAACGGTTTGATAGTGTCATGATGGCATTCAATGCTGTGTAGTCAAAGATGGGAGAGTCAGGGGGTGTGTGTGTAGTCAGATGCTGAGTAGCGTCGATGAACCAGACAGTGGAAAAGCCCCTAGCATATCCCAGGAAGTCCCTGAACCACCAGAGGAGGAACTCACCAGCTCTCATCTCCCCCAGCCCGGGAGGAGACCTGGGACACCCGTCCCTCATTCTCGTTGGAATTCAGGGCTGCAGGGGAGAACCTTGTGCTGGCATGGATCCTCACAGGTACAGCCAACCCCATAGGCAAGTCTGCCGGGAGCACAGGAAAGACGGGTTTTCGGTGACGCAAACAATCCAGTTCAGGGTGCAGAGGGATCCGAGTGTAGGTATGCGGTCACAGTGGATGTTTGCACCCCTCCATCCCCTTTCTAGCTAGTCAGTCAAACCCCCCCAGACTGCCAGCCAGACAGCCAGTTAGTGTCCAGACAGTCGCTTACTGTCCCTGCTGCCTGTGTGCTTCTCTCGTCTCGGAGAGGAGATAAAATTAGCCTGAGTTAGCTATGTGTGTTATGGAGGGGTTTCCCAAGTCCAGGCCTCAGTCAGGAGCTGTTGATGTGGCAGTGAATGCACTGTATTCACACACACACACACACAGCCTCCTCATCTGAAACACAAGTATGTAACATGAGATTAAAGTGTCTTTCATCAAGTGTGTTTGTCCTGTATGTTGCAATGGTGTAAGGTAATGCTACCCCTACTGTAGGTGCTGAACTGGGGTCAGAACTATGTTCCCCCCTTGAAGGTTAAGTGGATGTTTCACAAGGAGGATGCAGATCCTGGATCAGAGTGTAAGAGGGGGCAGCTTCACTTGTTGCAATAACGGGTATCTTACTGTTGCACAACTTAAGTCCAGAGTTGCTGGATTCCAGTAGAGCAGTTTGGATAGGTACAAGCTGATATCCAGCCACTTGGTACCTTAGCAACGCCCCTGACTCCGAGCTAGCTCCAGAGGTGCTGCCCTGGGGGCTGACTTGTGTTCCTCTCAGCACACCCAAGAAGCCCTGGACCCTTTTCACCCCTCCCGTCCTCTCCCCAGGTCATGTCAGCAGGGCGTGGTGGTGACGGGCGGGAGCTCCAGATTCACCTCCAGCAGGCAGTGTCCTCCCTGGGTGGCCTCTCTCTCGCCCAGAGGCCCTGGCCCAGCGACCCTCCCAACACCACGGGATTCCTGCCAGCCCACGGTGGCTTCAGGGACCACTTCCTGTTGACCCCCGAGCCCAAGTACTGCTGCGAGTCCTGCCGCCTGGTGCTCTGCAACCCTCGGCAGACAGAGTGTGGCCACCGCTTCTGTGAGACGTGCATATCTGACCTGCTCAGGTGAGGGGCGGGGTGGGGTTGGAAGTAGTGGGGAGGGGTGGGTAGGTAAGGTGGGGATGATGTTGCACTCGCCAACCCTGATTCTTCTTTGCGTGCTTCAATCTCGAAGGTCAGACACAGGATAGAGGGCGAGGAGGAGGAGGAGGAGGAGGAGGAGGAGGGGGAGGAGGGGGAGGGGGGGGAGGGGGGGGGAGGGGGGGGGAGGGGGGGGAGGGGGGAGAGACGAGACAAGAGAGGAACAGATGAGAAAGGGAGAGATTTCGGTTTCACCATGACTATGCGGTTTGCCAGACAGTGTTTTCTTTTGGCTGTGTCAGAGGTGCAGTCTCTTGATGGTTGTCACGAGGACGCGTCTGTTTGTATTATAACACCCACTCAAATGTTGCATTGAAACACTGCACGTAAAGCTACAACAGGGACCTAATGATCCTCTTCTTTGTCCAGCAAGCCTAGCCCAGTATGTCCAGCCGACAAGGAGCCTCTGTTCAAGGACAAGGTAAGGCCGATACGAAGCCCTGCTGCCGTTCTACAACCTACCATTCTAGAACCTACCATTCTAGAACCCCCACTGATGGCAGAATTCCTGGCTAATAAAACAACCACCCTGGCTGATGTCATCATCCCTGGTAGATCTAATGACATGTGTTTACTCAGTCCGGTACTCTGCTCTGGTAGATCTTCCGGGATATATGCTGCCACAGGGAGATCATGGCTCTGAAGGTGTTCTGTCGAAGCGAGAAGAGCGGCTGCAAGGAGCAGATGAGCCTCCACCAGGTCATGGTGAGGATCATCACCGCCTTCATTGGATGTTCCTACTGTGTTTCCCCATACAGGGAGGATTACCCTCGAACAGATCTCTGCAATCACGCTATTAACATGGCTTATCAACTCCCTTAACCCCTCCTCTGTCTGTGTCCGTCGTGTGTGTGTGTGTGGGTGCTTGTCTCTTCCAGGACCACCTGAACGTGTGTCTGTACTTTGAGGTGCCCTGCCCCCTGGGGAAGTGTAAGGAGAGCATGATGAGGAAGGACATTCCTGAGCACCTGAGCAGGAGGTGCAAGCACAGGGAGGCCACCTGTGAGCTGTGCCTGCAGAAGATGCCCCTGACAGAGCTCCAGGTACCTGCACCCCGCCCTGGGGCGATGGGTGGAGGGATTTGACCGAGTCACTTCATTGAGATGAATCTTAAAGTCTCATAGCCAATGTAGGACTGTGTGTCAGAGCTGGGTTGGAATTGTAGACATATTTCCCCTCTGGTCCATACCGTGTAATAAACGTGCACGATGACAGTTTTGTATTTATATGTCAGCCGCTAACAGAACTGAAACTATCAGTTCCTATAGGTTGCCGGCCAGCTCTTTGGTGCTGTTTTAGTCTGACCGCTGTGCTGTCCCTTCTTCCCCAGAAACACAAGGAGACGGTGTGTCCAGCGTTCCCCGTGTCCTGTCCCAACCACTGCACTTTCCCCTCCATCCTGCGGAGCGAGGTACGGAGCGCTCTAGCGAAAGGTCACAGACGCTGTCCACATCCTGTCCACACCCTGTCCACACCCTGTCCACATCATGTCCACACCCTGTCCACATCATGTCCACATCCTGTCCACACCCTGTCCACATCATGTCCACACCCTGTCCACACCCTGTCCACATCATGTGCACACCCTGTCCACATCATGTGCACACCCTGTCCACATCATGTCCACACCCTGTCCACATCATGTCCACATCATGTCCACACCCTGTCCACATCATGTCCACATCATGTCCACACCCTGTCCACATCATGTCCACACCCTGTCCACATCATGTCCACATCATGTCCACACCCTGTCCACATCATGTCCACACCCTGTCCACATCATGTCCACATCATGTGCACACCCTGTCCACACCCTGCTCCACTCACGCGGACGGATCTGTTTGTGTTGTTAAGATCCCTGTCGATCAGAGCAAGGTCTTGATGCATGATGTGTAGGTGGAGGGAAAGGGATTGTGGCTACTGGCTAACCTGCCCTCCTAGCTGCCCTACCAGCTGCCCTCCTAGCTGCCCTCCTAGCTGCCCTCCTAGCTGCCCTCCCAGCTGCCCTCCTAGCTGCCCTCCTAGCTGCCCTCCCAGCTGCCCTCCAAGCTGCCCTCCTAGCTGCCCTCCTAGCTGCCCTCCCAGCTGCCCTACCAGCTGCCCTCCTAGCTGCCCTACCAGCTGCCCTCCTAGCTGCCCTCCTAGCTGCCCTACCAGCTGCCCTCCTAGCTGCCCTCCTAGCTGCCCTACCAGCTGCCCTCCCAGCTGCCCTCCCAGCTGCCCTCCCAGCTGCCCTCCTAGCTGCCCCCTGAAATCAGGGCTGATTGTCTAACCTCCAACTTGTCTCTTGCAGCTGTTGAGTCACCAGCATGACTGTCCCAAGGCCCAGGTAGCCTGCTCTTTCATCCGCTACGGGTGCACTTTCAAGGTCAGCCTGCTGCTGCTGTATACACACCCTCACTAGAACTGTTGTGTGATGCCCTAAAATTGAACTGGCTCTATGCGATCATTGGACTTGGTTTGACCTTTAGTTAGGTTAACCGTATATATATTTATTTTTTATCTGTGGTTGCTACATTACTGGTTTAGTCATTGTGTGTGTTTGTGTATGCTGCAGGGTCTGAACCAGGACCTAAGGGATCATGAGTCCAGTTCTGCCTCAGAACACCTCAGACTCATGGCAGCTAGGAACAGCACCTTGGAGGCCAAGGTAACAAGGCTGGACCAATCAATCCCAGATAAATATATGCATTCCTCGGATGGATGGATGGATGGAGAGATGCACACATAGAGGGATAGATGGATGGATGGATAGATGATGATACCGGACGGGTGTGTTTACAGTATCGTCATACTGTAATCAATGAGGATGGAAGACTTTCACAACACGCTGTCATTCAGCAGGGGGGCAGTAGCAGCCCCTGGTGCTGAAATCCTTCCTAAACTGAAAGGGATGAGCGCAGTAACTGAGGAGTGTGTTTTGGTGCAGGTGGAGGACGTGAAGGGAGAGTTGCTGGAGCGCTACAAGGTTCTGCCAGGCCTCAGCAGCCGACTGGCAGAGCTGGAGGCCCACTACGAGGAGATGAGGGAGAAGAACCGTCAGCTGGAGCAGAAACTGGTCACCATGCAGGTCATTAGGATACATCTAAACTCACAGCAGATGCTTTGAACCAAAGCGACGTACAGTAAAGGCCTACTGGGGGTAGCGGGCAGTTACACAACCCAGCAAGCTGCACTTGACCCAGCCTCACCTCTGTGTGTTGGGCTGGGGTCCGTTGACCCCCCCTCCCCCACCCCCAGCTCGCCTCACAGCCCAGAGCCATCTGACCCCTGTGTTGCTGTGTCCTGTGTAGAAGCTGATGAGCTCCCACTCTGAGAAACTGCTGGAGGTGGAGCTAGAGCTGAGGACCCTGAGGGGGGTACGGGAGGAGGTGGAGGCTCTGAGGAGCTCCGTGGAGAGCATCCGCTCACGGCTCTCCCTGCTGGACGGAGGACGCGCCGGGACCAGCTCTGGGACTCTGGCTCTGGGTCAGTTAGGTACAGACACGCACGCATACATCGCCTGTTAGACACACACAAACACACCCTGTCAGCCACAAACAGACTCAGACACACACACACACACACCCTCTCAGCTACAAACGGACACACCTACACGTACAGACCCACACGTACACACCCACACGTACACAGTAGCTTACTGGAACCAGCTCTGGGTCTCGCCTCTGGGTCAGTTAGGAACAAACACACCTGGCTGACAGGGTAAAGTCATGTGACACGGTGTTGGAGTAGCACTTAGGAGTGCCAGGCAGGGTGATCTGTTCAAAGTCTAAAGCTAGTACTGTAACTGTGGTCAGTAAATATAATATTTGCAGCGCCTAATATAGTGTGACTGGTTGACTTGATAAAAATTTGACTAGAATGAGAACAGAATGTCAAGTGTGTTCAACTTGATCGATTTAATGCAGTTACATTTCTTCCGGTGTGGTCCAGTTGTAGGTAGGAAGTTCTACCAACGGCTTCTTTCTGTGTTCTTTAAAAGAAAACAGTGAAGGACTACATTCTGATTGTATTCGGTTGCTGCAGCGTGGGTGCTTTTGTGGCACGTGCCGCAACTAATAATTGACCAATGACCAACAGTTAACTGTCGTGTGCTTAGATTCCACCATCTGAACCTGCTCTGCCCATTACTGTAATGTCATCTATATCATCTAGTAGATGCTTTTACCCACATTCACGTACGACACGGGGGAATTTGTCTTGATTTGCAGTCAAGTGCTCTAACCACTGAGCTACACACTGCCCATTATTTATATTTTAAACCCTGGTCACTGTAGTTCTAGGGTCTCAAGAGTACTGAATGCAGGACTCCAACCTGATTGGTCTGTCTGTTCAACCCCAAACAGAGTCCCAGCTCTCTCGCCACGACGACATGCTGAGCGTGCACGAGATCAGGCTGGCCGACATCGACCTGCGCTTCCAGGTTCTAGAGACGGCATCGTTCAACGGCACGCTTATCTGGAAGATCCGCGACTACAAGCGCAGGAAGCAGGAGGCCGTGGCTGCCAAGACCCTGTCTCTGTACAGCCAGCCCTTCTACACGGGCTACTTTGGCTACAAGATGTGTGCCCGGGTCTACCTAAACGGCGACGGCATGGGGAAGGGGACCCACCTGTCGCTGTTCTTCGTGGTGATGCGTGGCGAATACGACGCCCTCCTGCCCTGGCCCTTCAAGCAGAAGGTCACCCTGATGCTCATGGACCAGGGCCCCGCCCGCAAACATCTGGGCGACGCCTTCAAGCCCGACTCCAACTCCAGCAGCTTCAGACGGCCGGTGGCAGAAATGAACATAGCGTCGGGCTGCCCGCTGTTCGTCACCCAGACCCTGCTGGACAACGGGACATACATTAAGGACGACACCATCTTTATCAAGGTTACCGTGGATACCTCTGACCTGCCCGACCCTTGACCCTTGACTCTGGGACGGCTGGACTGAGATCAGCTGATGTGTCAGATCAAGCAGAGGGCTGCACAGATGGACGGACGTACAGATGGACACCGATGGACGAAAAAGAGAGAGAGAGAGAGAGAGAGAGAGAGAGAGGGACATTGATAGAGTTTAAGAATAAGAAGAAAAAGAGATGTTTTGGGAAAATGGGCAGAAATCAAGAAATCTGAGTTCAAGGAAAACATTTATGAACTAGCAAGGCTTTGTAAGTGTTGAGGGATGGATGGATGACAGGAAGGAAGGATTGACGGCTGGTGGGCTGCTAGATTGTGGTGGTGAGGTGTGCAGTCTAGTCGGGATGTCCAGAAGGTCTAGCAGCTTGTTCAGGGTCTCTTGAGGGAGAGACAGAGGGAAGGGTTGAGAGGGGAAGAAAGGGAGAGGGGGAGGGGTTCCTGGACCTGTCGGTCATTGGCTGCGGGGGAGGGGTCTGGGGGGGAGAGAGGGAGAGAAAGATTGTTTGTGAGAGAGAGAGAGAGAGAGAGAGAGAGGGGGAGGGGGAGGGGGAGGGGGAGGGTGGGGGGGGGGATAGGATGTGTTCCCTCGGCCCCAGACAACAGAGAGCAGCCAGAGCTTCACAGAGACGGCAGGCTGTAACCATGGTGATGGTCTGGACCTCCAGGATGTATCTTACTCTGAGGGGATCCGAGCTGGTTAAGAGAGACTGGGACTCCCAGGCCTGGCTGACTCGATGGGCTATCTGTCCATCATCAAACTACAGCTGCAGTGTGTATGTATATTATAGCAGTCTACCAAAACCATAGCTCCGATAGAATGCTGATGATAGATGTAAAATTATTATTATTATTAATATTAGATATGATATATCTTCCTCTTTGGAAAGCTAAGACTGACTTATCTTTAGCCTCAAAGACAAGCCCATATCTAATGAGCACCAAGGTTCAATGTTAGTGGTCCTGTATGTTGTTGTGTTTGCATTGCCGGTAAAGTGTTGGTCACTATATGACAACGTTGACAAGTACAGAATGGAACCATGTGTGTGTGTGTCCATGTTGTGTTGGTGTTTGGAATGATGTTGATTCATTTGCTAACATCCTTTCCTATTAGCAGAAAATGTTGGTGTTTGTCGACACAGTACATTTCAGACTGTTCCTTTAACACCAGGAGTGTTCATTTTACTCGTCAAGTGTTTATGTGATCCACTGTCATGAGATGGGCCTACACTACTGTTCAAAAGATGGAGGTCACTCAGAAATGTCCTGGTTTTTCATCAAAACATACACACAGCGAGTTAGAATAGGAAATATAGCAAAATTATTACAAAATATTGACACGGTTAGAAATAGTAATAAAAATTGGCACCTGCAAACTTTTTAATCTATTTATTGGCCAGTCTGAGATATGAATTTGACTTTGCAACCAGCAAAGGCCAGCATCCCAGAGTTGCCTCTTCACTGTTGAGACTGGTGTTTTGCAGGTACTATTTAATGAAGCGGCCAGTTGAGGACCTGGGAGGCTTCTGTTATCTTATTGTTCAGTTCCACTCCTCTTTCTCTTCTGGTTGGAGCCAGCTTGTGCTTTTCTGTGAAGGAAGTAGGACACAGCATTCTTACAGTTTCTCTGCAATTTCTCACATAAAATAGCTTTCAGAATCAGCTTTATTCGCCAAGTAAGTTTACAAACAATGGAATTTACTGTGGCAGGAAGGTACATACAATAAATCATCTCTTAGATAAGAGTATACTTATGAGGTTTAAAAGAATGTTCTTTGCTTCGGGCCATTTTAAGTGTAATCAAAGTCAAACTCAGAGTTGCGTTCAAGGATTAATTCAAAGTTTCTTTCCAAAAACAAGGTCATTTCTAAGGGACCCCAAACTTCTGAACAGAGAATAGACCTATATAAACAGTACTGGTGTTAAATTAACACTTTGAATGTTATTATACAGAACCTCCGTTTTGTATCTGAAGTGGTAGACCTCACGTAAGGTAACAGCACGGATACTGATACAGCGATGGTGCTGCAGTCCTGTCAGTCTGACTAGAACTCTATACTCAAAATGAAGAAGACCACAGATAAAGGACTGTTACGCCTTTTTGTATCTTTATATACATTGTTTTGTAATGTTGAAAACAGATGCTGTGCATCCTATGGATTTAGTTTTTTTACACTGTTGGGAAGAAAATGCCTCAATAGAACTCAAACCCCTACAGCTGCAATGGAACTGAGTCAGTCAGCTTGTTTTTCATGGTGGAGAAGATTGTTATTTGCACAAGTTATGTTTGAATGTGTAATATTAAAAAGGTATTCAACAAATGGGATTTGTCACATTGATTTTGTAGTTTGTGGAGGATGCAGTCCTCTCTTTTCTGTGTGTCTCTCTCCACTAGATGTCAGGGTAGCATAGCAACAACTCTTAACTATTCTGCCCTCCCTTCATTTGGAAAATCACTGATCCTGCTCAACCAAAATGTAAAGGCAACCATATGATACCCATTATTAAATAACTTGGCAACCGTGCTGAACTGCCTTGTATTCAAGCAGTATGCGTGCATGTATATCAAAATAGGAAAAAATGTTGGTTGCATAAAATGCATTACATATGCATGAATGATTAAATCATTATGATCTTAATGGCCCTACTAAAAGGATAATTAAAAGGATATTTCGAATACATTTTATCAGGATACGGCTCTACTTTTGTATGAGGAATCCATTCATGTTGTCATTCGTAAGTAATGAGTGAATGAATGATTAATTCTATGAAATATTACAGTAGTTTTCCCTCATGAATATCGAGTCCCTGTCCGCCGCTACGTCAGATGGGAAGGGCGATGGCGGTGTTCAGGTAAGTGCGCCAGTGTGTGAAGGCGACGCACAGAGGAGTCACTGTGCGCAGCGTCGGAGAGAATACAGCAGGAGACCAGCTGCCACGTTCGTGAGTCGTCAAAGAACGACTTGATAAAACAGTAACAAGAGCGCGTGAACTGTTGATAATTGAAAGCAAAAGTGACGATTGTTCCTCTAAACTTGATAGCTCCGAGAATACAACGAAATCTGATTGTTACTTCTGTTTTTGGGAAGTTAAAGCGGAGCATCTCCACCGTCATGTTCAGTTGGGTGAATAAGGAACAAGGAGGGAGAAACAAGGAGGGCGAGATGTATCAAACAGTAACGGAGGGACTTCAAGCTCTTTATTCAAAGAAATTATTACCGTTGGAGGAAACGTACCTTTTTCATGATTTCCACTCTCCGGCTTTGGAGGCAGCAGATTTCCAGAGCAAACCAATGGTCCTCCTTGTCGGCCAGTACTCCACTGGGAAAACAACGTTCATCAGGTAAAGATTATGTCAATAACAGACCTACACAAACAACTTTAATCAAATCTCTTACGAAATCAGTTTTGTGATAACGTTGTCCTGAATCCCCATGAATCAACTGTGAAGTGGAACCAACAATAATGTTCCCTTTTTGTGTATTTATTATGTCAAACACCCTCCTCCTCCCTCCCTCCCTCGCAGTTAGAGACACCTGTTGGACAAAGCATTAAGTTGCGCTCCTCTGACCAATGCTTCTCAAGTCCATTTAATTTAATTCCAAGCTATCTGACAGTTATGTGTATGTTGGCTAGATTCTGTTTCAGCGTCTGAGCCAGTGAAGCCTGATTCAGAGGGTGAGACCGCACTCCTCCCCCCCCAGGTCAGCTGTGGAGGGTTCAAGCCTAGATCTGGGCTACTTTGCCAGAGGTTTCATGTCACGAGTTACAAGCTGATAATTAACCCTTTTGTCTCTCTGGGCTGATATGATATAATCCCCATGTTCGTCTCCTGGGTGGGGGGGGGGGGGGGGGGGGGGGGGGGGACATACTGGTATCAGGGAGATCTAGGCACCAGGCCAATCTTAGTCCAGGGAAGCATTAGGAAACTTTCTGTGGTTGACCCTGCAAGAGGTCAACCACAGAAGAAAGCTGCCAGGAATGTTTCTATTTAATGGCAATTTCAAGCATGTTCTCTATCCGGACTAGCCAGGAGTGACTGTGTCAGTTTGATGACAGCATGATAAGACATGCAGGCTGACTGTCTGCAGAGAGAGAAGCTAAACGCGCAGGCAGCTGCAGAGATGAGATAGTAATTGACACAACACTGAGAATGAGGTCGGTAACACACCCCTGAGTGTCTCCAGGGGATCGCCATCTTGGCTCACCTTGCAGATCATGTACAGACAGGAAAATGGCATAGAAAATGATGGCTTCATAGATAATCCGGCCTGGGTTGGGAGTTAGCTAAGCCAGTTTATAGGACTCAGAGTAAGGTTACCGGCATAATAGATGTGCTGACTGTGAGCCTGCTGCACACTTAAACTACTGCCACCTTTTCCGCCGGAATTTCTTGGGCTTGAGGGCCAGGATTCAGTTCCTATTGCAGCGTTTTGCAACGTTGCACTTTTTTGAGGTTCATGTTGTTAAATTGTTGTTGTCTCAACTTCTCAATCTCAAGTTAACCAGTGCTTCAGTCATGTAGTCCTACACCAGGGTTTCCCGCAGAAGGGGGGGGGGGGGGGGGGTTCTCCTCCAAAAACTAGAGAAGTGAGCCTCCCTTCTCTAGAGAAGTGAGACTGCCATTTGAATGAAAGGGAGAAAACTGGCGGAAACACGGCGAATATCGCTAATAAATAAAAAACGTAGTCAAGGCGGCAGGCGTGTGTTGTTAAGGCGGCCGCCTTAACTGCAAAGTGCTGCGGGAAACCCTGTAAACAGTTACCCAAAAACCAGTGTTTCGGTTCTGTAGTTCAGAGCAGTTACCCAAAGACCCGTGGCCCCACCCTGAGAGGAATGCTGTGAATCATGGGAGCTCAGGCCAGTAACCGTGGAGACAGACTTGTAATAGTAATGACACATTTATGTCCTCTGCATGGAAGTGGATGGCATTACACTGTTCCGCCCCCCCCCCCCCCCATCCCTCTATCCCTTCTTTCCACCTTAACATCGTTCTCTCTGCCCCCTATCCCTTCCCTCCCCTCCCTCCTCTCTGGCCCTCTCTTCTCCCAGTCCCCCAATCCTTGGCTCCCTCCTTCCTTTTCTCCTCCCTTGCCCCATGCCTTCCTCCCCACCTCTGTCCCCAGCCCCGGGTCTGTGTTCGGACCTCTGACACGGCCTATCCTCCCTCAGGAAGCGGAGAGGATCCCTAGCATGGTCACACAGGGCAGGAAGAACAACACCATGAGCCTGGCTGTTTTCTGTTGGTCTAAGGGACATATATCAACCCAGCAGCCAGCTTTGATGTCCGCTGGTTGGCACAGAGGGAGAACAGAGTCTGGTTTCCAGTCAGGCCTGGAACTTACCCTGGATCTCTCACACACTGAGAAAGAGATAGGAGTTTTGGAATACTGATAAAAGTGATGCACTCAGTTTATTTTGTATTTTTGACTTCAGTCGTTTTTTTTGTGAAATCCGTCATCTGTGCAACATCAGTTCAACGTGGATTTATGTTGCTGCATGTGTGAGGATGGAGAAAAAGAATCCTCCCTGAACTCTCCCTAAACACAATGTCGTAGTTTATCATGATCTGGTACTCACATTTATTTGCATGGAGAAGTAGGCCTTTTGCAAATGTCACTGTGTCTGGACAGCTGTGGTTGATCCAACAGTTAGAAGATAGTGTGATCATCAGTAACTGTACAATATACCGCATCTACTTTGTGTTACACATTGTGTAACTAGCTGTTTCTGACATGACGCTTGTCATGTGTCTGTTTCTACTGTTTATCTAACAAATAGCAGTTTTTGTGTGTGTGTGCGCCTGTACTTTGTGTGTGTGTGTAACTAGCAGGTGTGTGTGTGTGTTCCAGGTACCTGCTGGAGCAGGATTTCCCAGGGATGCGGATCGGCCCAGAGCCCACCACCGATGGATTCATCGCCGTCATGCACGGGGACACCGAGGGCGTCGTCCCTGGAAACGCCCTGGTCGTCGACCCCAAGAAACCCTTCCGTAAACTTAACGCCTTTGGAAACTCCTTCCTCAACAGGTGAGAGAGCCAGTTGGTTGTGGATATCGGTCTAGAGAGGTTTATAGCGAGTTGTTAAGGAAAAAAAAAAGATTCCATAGATAGGCACACTACGGTAAATGGTGTTTAAACTGTATTGTGTTCTAGCGTACTGCAGCGTTGTGTTGTGACTGATTCTGGTGACAATACTGAGGCAGCAGTTTGTGTTCTGCTCTCGAGGGGTTCTGGTGCTAGTGAAAATGTCCCTGCTGGGTAGGTGTACAGTGTGATTGGAAGAATGTTCCTCCAAAGTCTAATAAACTTCTTCCAGTAACTATCACAACCTGTTCTGCTGTGCTGTACACACATCACTGGGGGCCTGAACCTGATCAAGCAACATGAGAACAGGGTGTACTGTAGTTTTAATATCCAAATGACTGTTTGCTCACTGAAAGAGACAGTTTGTGTAAGCAAGTGCAAACTGACACAGTAAATATATTTTTCCGTTCACGCGAGTAAAATGGAAACTGACACACAGTTGTGTCCTTGATTGAATGCTGCTCCTGTTCGTTCCCTAGAGAGCAGACCGGACCCAGACCCAGACGGATTTGTCTAACTGTTAATAACAGCCAAGGTGTGAGGCCTGTTTTGGTAGTTCTGTCCCATTGCTTCCTGTCTCGGCCTTTGCCTTCTGACATCTCTGTCATTCTGTTCCACAAACACCCAGAGAGCAGGAAACGGCTCGGTCACCCTTCCATTGATCCTACCTTCAGCAGCCTCTCTGGCTGGCAGGCACCACAAGAGCTGGGTTTTAATTTTAAACATCGGGCCGACGAGGCGTATTTCCTCGGCCTGGATATTTCTGTGCTTGAGAGGAAGTGGATAAGAGCCAGAGTGACAGTTGACCAAGGTGAGGTCAAAGACATTCCTACCGGGGAGGCTCTCCTGCACAACAGAGGAACCATCCACAATACTCATTGTTTCCCCAGGGAAGTCTGTGTGCGTCACCGCGTGTCACTCGGAGTGTGTTTTCCCGCCCGCCCGACTCTGTTGTTCTACACCAATGAATTTATAGTTTTAAGATGGCAGCCATGTCTGCATACCTTCTCATAGTCCTTCCTGTCAACAACAATAGCCTGAGGTCTGTGTACTGTTCTTAGTTAGATACTGTACTGGAATATCATTAGCCTACCTGATATCAAAACAGGACATCTACTGTAAATGTTAGGATAACGTAGGTTGTGCCTCCAACGCACATTCATTATTTAGAAAGGGAAAGTGATCAAGGTGTCTGAATATCGGAAAATTGATTGTCTGTTTTCCCAAAATAAACATAAACATCTCTCTCTTTTCCCTTTTTCTCTCTGTCTCTGTCTCCTTGTTTCCCTCAAGGTTTATTTGTTCCCAGATGCCTAACCAAGTGCTACAGAGTATCAGCATCATCGACACTCCGGGCATCCTGTCTGGAGAGAAGCAACGCATCAGCAGAGGTCAGAGACCAAGGCTGCCCCAGGCTTGCATCAAACTAGCTTCATGCTAACTGCCCCATAATAGGTAGATGCTAGCAGGCTAGCTACAGAGGAGATGTTGGTAGCACAAGGCTAGCAACATCATCCCTTTCCATGCAGGGAACTAATAGAAAACAATGACCTTTGGGTTAGTGAGGTTTGAACACCTGCTGACCAACTAGTTCCCTCTTTCGCTTCCTCTTCGGTGAGATTGGTTAATCTGATGCAACTGCATTGCTAGGTTTCTATTCTGAAGAAAGATCCCTCAATAGAACCTTGACATGAAAAAGTTCTATATTTACACTTGAGCAAAAGTCTGATCAGCTGTCAAACCATAGTGTTGCCAGGTGTCATTTATTTAGGACCTATGTCCATACTACCTCTAATGTTATGGGGAATGGGCCCTCCCTCGCAGCAGGGAGCAGCTTTGGAGTCACCACAGATTATGTTCAGAAGATTGGTTGAGTTCTGTCCTCCAGGAGAGAGAAGCTGTGTCTGTAACGCAGCGCTGTTGAGGGAGGGTGGGATGGCCTTTCAGAGAGAGAGAGAGAGAGATGGAGAGAGTAGAAGTCTGTAGCCTGTATTGTGGAGCAGAGATGGATGGATGGATGGGAGGGAAGGAGGGGTGAAGGGTGGTATGGAGGGAGGGGTGGAAGGGCGTTCCTGCATCTGGAACTGTTTTGCTGTCTCAGCTGAGTTGTATTCCTCAAGCACTGGCCATTTAAATTCTTCTGGTGACTCAACATACGGTCATTACATCATTGGAGGTTTGGAGCTGAATGCTCAAGTCCTTTTTCTATTGTCTGTATGTGAAATGAGCGTCAGATGCAGGATGATGCAATAACCTAGATAAGTTAGGAATCAAGGAGTAAAAGGTTAATTACATCATTGTTGAGTTCCCAACTCACCAGTTCTTAAATGAGAAGTAAAATTTGAAATAAAGAGAAACATGCCATGATGGCATGTTGATGTTGTGAATACAAGTTTCTTTTTAACACAAAACATTCTTAATTATTTCCTTTGCATGCTTCTTGTTAATGTACATATTTATAAATAGATAAAGCCCTATAAATGCTATTCAGCCTGCTTTGGACATGTCGTCTTTCAAAGACATTTCCACGCCCCCCTCCCCCCTACATGATGACATCATCATCTTTCCCACAGTTCTCAAGCAGCACCTCCCTCGCCTGCACTCTCTCCCCTGTAATCTCTCCTTCTCCTTCCCTCTCTCTCCCCTGTAATCTCTCCTTCTCCTTCCCTCTCTCTCCCCTGTAATCTCTCATTCTCCTTCCCTCTCTCTCCCCTGTAAACTCTCCTTCTCCTTCCCTCTCTCTCCTATTCAGTTTTGGCATAGTAAGATGGTGGTCTCATTGTAGATATGTTTCCTCTCCCTCCCCCCCCACCTACCTGCTTCCCCTCTGGAAATTAAAAAAACATGCACTGGCCCTCACGCCATCAAAGCTCTACTCACACTATTAAAAGGGCACACTGGCCCATCAGCCAGTTGTGTTTGTCTGGGAAGTTCGTTCCTGTTTGATTGTGTTACATATAGTCGACACCCTCCTTAAAGTTGTTGTCACGGTGCCAACACTTGATACGCCTGGTGTAACATGATCCCTGCCCTGTCTTTGTGTGGCAGTACATTCACAACCTGGTTTATTTATGCAAGGAGGTCCAAATGCAGGTGGCCTGCAGTCAACTTACCTCTGTGCCAGGTCATGCTTGCGGGTGTGTGTTTACTGTGTTTTGTGTAAACTCTGGATATGACTATAGAACAAATGCTGGAGGTGGAGCTGGAGGTGGGCTGGTTGGAGGGCTGGTTGGAGGGCTGATTGGAGGGCTGGTTGGAGGGCTGATTGGATGGCTGGTTGGAGGGCTGGTTGGAGGGCTGGTTGGAGGACTGGTTGGATGGCTGGGTGGATAGCTGGTTGTAGAGCTGAGGTCGGAGCACAAAGTAAGGTGGTCCTATTTTAATCGACTATCAACAAGACATTTCTATCAAAGAAAATCATCTGTACGGCAGTAATACCCATGCAGGGAGATGCAGCACAGCAGGAATGCAGGCTTGTGCTTCTCTGCTGGTGTGGAATGTGAAACTGTGTGAAATCATACCCTAGTACTACTGTCTAGTCTGTGATTGGAGCATTGCTCCTCATTTCCTCGGCCCGCTACCGTACGTGTTAAACACTGTTTTCTCTGTTGTCCTGTCCCTTCAGGCTACGACTTCTCCGAGGTTCTGCGCTGGTTCGGCGAGCGCGTGGACCGGATCATCCTCCTGTTCGACGCCCACAAGCTGGACATCTCCGACGAGTTCTCTGAGGCCATCAAGGCGTTCCGCGGGCAGGACGACAAGATCCGCGTGGTCCTCAACAAGGCCGACCAGGTGGACTCCCAGCAGCTGATGCGTGTCTACGGCGCCCTCATGTGGTCGCTTGGCAAGGTGATCAACACGCCGGAGGTGGCCCGGGTCTACCTGGGATCTTTCTGGGCCAAGCCGCTCCAGAACTCCGAAAACCGCCGGCTATTCGAGGCGGAGACCCAAGACCTGTTCAGAGACATCCAGAGTTTGCCGAGGAACGCCGCCTTGCGCAAGCTCAACGACCTCATAAAGCGAGCCCGCCTTGCTAAGGTAACCGCGTCAGACGGGAGGCGTGATTTCACTTCATACAAACAGGACTTTATTACCATGTTCTATGTCTACATCAAGCCCATCTGGCCAGGATGCTGTAGTTGGGTAGTAACACACTCTAGACCACAGCTCCTGTATTTGGGATGTATAAGTCATGGTGGTTCAAGATGATGACTGCACCTTGAACCACCTGATGACTCTGTTGTGTTTCTTTTGACCAATGAAACTAGTGTTGTTTTTACGCCTGCTATTGTTGTGTCACCACTTCCTCTGAGCTTCCTCCAACCCAGGGCTCCATTCACTGCAGGGCTGCGTCCCATTCCAACATGCTGCTCCCTCCACACAGTCCTCACTTCCTTCCCCTCGCAGATGCAGTAAGACAGAAAATTAGGCTGAGGTGTCTCCTTGCGAGTGTTGCGTCAAGTCTGGTTGACAGATTCATGTGTTGACCTTTGGATGAAGTCATGTGTTGCTCTAAGGACCTGTGTGATTACCAAATGGTTGGAAAGGGAACAACTATTCAGGATAGAGATGCAGCCCAGTTCCATGGAACGGTGTTGCGATTAAATGGCTATTAAAGAGCTCAAACATGGCAGGACTGAGAGTGGGATGGAGAATGGCCTTATCTCTTTTCCGCTGGGTTGTTCCCTGGGGCCAGACAGGAATCCAGCATCACCAGTCCGGCATTCCTTCCCACCTCGCTCCTTGCCATGTGGCTGGCTGTGAGACTGTGGGATGGAGTGGGGGGGGGGGGGGGGGGGGGTTGTTACCAAGGTTGTCCTGACAACCCCTCCCTTAGTTCCCCCCCTGTCTACTCAGTTGAAGAAATGCATGACGTATAAACCCTGGTCTCTTTCTGCCTCTGCACCTTCACCCATCTCCACTCCCTCGCTCTTCCTTCCTCCCACACCCACAGTCCTCGAAATGCCTTTCAAACCCTCTTCTCCCCCCCATCCTCTCTCTGACACCATATTTACACCGCTCGGCCCTGTCTCCCGCCTTCCCCGAAGCCCCTGTTTCCAGGAGGAATAAACATTCAGACTTCTTCCTCCTGGAACTCAGCCTCCCGCAAGCCGACATCCTGCAATGCTCGCAACACTTTATTGAGGAAGTAGTTGCATAAACAGCGGTGTTGTCGAACACACCCCTGCTCTGTCAGGGACAGGGACAGGGTCAAGGTGGGGTTGTCCGCGGGACTAGCCAATCCGAGATAACCATCTGGCAAGGCTGGAGCTGACGGAACACAGTTGTAGAGAGGCACCACAGTATTTCGACCTTCTCTTGTGCTACTTATCCCTTACTACCGGGATAACGTCTTAGCCCAATATTCTCAGGGTCAAACTGGATATCACATCTGGCAAAGAGGGCCTTGTACTAAGATCCACCAAGAGCTGCAAGGCCTGTTTAATAATATTGAGCCTGATGGTTTTTGTTAAGATTCACTCCAAACAACAAGAAGCATATTCTGAGATTTTCATTCATTTTGTAGACGGCTCAATCATAATCTGTTTTATCCTCCATTTCCTAGGTCTGATTATTGTCACTGACTTTATGAACATTCTTTCTCCCTCTCCTTTCCTTTTCTCCCAACCAGGTGCACGCCTACATCATCAGCTACCTGAAGAAGGAGATGCCGTCTCTGTTTGGGAAGGAGAAGAAGAAGGAGGAACTGATCATGAGGCTTCCAGAAATCTACACACTGCTACAGAGAGAGCACCACATCTCCCCTGGAGACTTCCCCAACGTCGGCAAGATGCAGGTCTGGTGGGAAGGGGGGAAAGGGAGGCATACATGCAGAGATGAAAGATTGAACAACCATGAATGAGGGGATTGGGCGATAAAAACTTAAAACTTAGCTTAAGTTTGATACATATTTTCCAGAAAGAAGCAAAAAAACAGCTGCTGTAGGGATTGTCACCCATTTTCCTGAAGCCAGCCCTCGTTCAACACCCCTCATGGGATTTAAATGAACGAGCTGTTGTCAGAAATACGGTGGAAGTGCTCCAAATAGACACCAAAGAGGAAGGGAGGCGGAAATGCTGGTGCCACGTTCATGTTTCACAGGAAAGGGACTGGCAGAGGTGGCTTCAGACCTTGTCCTGGTCTATAGAACTCTCCGGAGACCTTGAAATGGAGAGAAGAATACAGAACCTGTTAAATGTAGTTGGACATGGAGCCGCGCAGCTGCTGGAGACTGGGGTCCCTCGTCTCAGCATACGAGAACTGGACAGGGGATAGACATGACTACAGGGAACCAGACACGCCATAACTGTACACCACGCTGCAGCAGTACAGCTGGTGGAGAGAACATAGCTCACAATGCCGAGGGTTAACTGGCTCCCAAGAGCTGATGTGGATCTGCTGTTCTGTCCTCCCATGGTGTGGACCCAGTGACCGTTCACTGTGGTCCAGCTAAAATGCCTCTGGTCTTGTGTTCTCATCATCCCATCCTGCAGACTTGTTGAATCTAGGTTCTTCTCTATGTATCTATGTTTCTCGGCCAACTAAAGCAGATATTCATCATCGATATAAAGGTGGATTCCAAAGCTGCCAATTTCCATTATTGAAACTGCATGTCTTAATATGAACCAGACTTTAAACATCCATCCTCCCTCCCTTTATCCCCTACAGGAGCAGCTCCAGCACTACGACTTCAGCAAGTTCCCCTCCCTCAAGATCAAACTGATCGAGTCCGTTGACAGAATGCTGGCCAACAAGATTTCAGGCCTGATGACCATGATCCGTGATGAGGAGAGCAAAGCCCCGCCCCCGATGGTGTCAGGCGGGGCGTTCGAGGACACTCAGGATGGCCCGTTCGGACACGGCTACGGCGAGGGCATCAGCGCCGGCGCCGACACCGAGGACTGGATCGTGAGCCGGGATAAACACAAGTACGACGAGATCTTCTACATGCTCATGCCCGTTAACGGGAAGATCGCAGGCGTCAACGCCAAGAAGGAGATGATGAACTCGCACCTGCCCAACACGGTGCTGGGAAAGATCTGGAAGCTGGCGGACTGCGACAAGGACGGGATGCTGGACGATGAGGAGTTTGCCCTGGCGCAGCATCTCATCAAGGTGAAGCTGGAGGGGTACGAGCTGCCGGCAGAGCTGCCTTCACACCTGGTCCCCCCTTCACACCGCAAGAACCCCACTGCAGACACCCTGTACAACCACGAGGAGGACTAGTCAACACGCTGATTAACCTTCTTATTAACAAACTCACGTCCGGAGAGTGCACAGGTTTGGTTAGAATGTCATTCATGTGTTGGGAATTTAAGAATAAGAGCAGGATTTTCACAATAAAAGCCTCCCCTTAATTGACTCCCTGATGAGGAGTAAACACCCAACTAACTGCCACATACACATGCAGTGACTGTGAACATGGAACCAAAGCCTTACTTTGTTACTGATTGTCTTTGCTCACTTTTTGACATTTACTACTTTGCATCCAGAGATTAGTTTAACATATCGAGGATTCAAACGTCAATGTCAAAGTGAATTTATGTTTTTTATTGTCTTGAATGTGTAATCTACTGTCAGAAAATATACAATGAGAAGTGAACCTTTTAAGCGCTCCCCAACACGTGTGTTTATTTAACATCCCTCGAGTAACTTCCTGTCTAACACTCAGAAACAGGAAGTTAGTGTGATGGACTGTTGCAGGGTTAGAGAGCATGTCCTCCTGTTTTAACAGCAGACAACAGAGGAACAGGCTATTAACTACCTGAACATAAGAGTACACACAGAGAGAAAATACATTCTGTCTCTCTTCACATCACTTAACTGCTATCACTGTAAAATATTCCTGTAGGCCTTCATCCAGATTGTGCATTGTTTTTGAGTAACAAATTAACATTACTATATCTAAACCTATGATGGGAGTTATATCCTTGAGGACACATAAGTCACACACAAAGCTTGCCTTAAAGCCATGTGCCTAAGCAGAAATGCCAGGTCTGTAACCTTTTTTTCAGTTGGCCAGATATACCTGTAGCAGATTTGGATGAAGAAGAAGAAGCAATTAATTATGAAAATATGCAAATTAAAAAAAATTAATTTTTGGAACATGTTACATTTTATAATGTATTCAATAATGTTTCTTTGATAATCCTCAATTTTTACGTTTTTGTTTAGTTGAAATGTTCTTAGTCAGCCTCACAAACTAGTGGTATCATGGCCCATTCTGGTCTTTGATGGGATGTTTCTTATGATGTTATGCTGAACTGTCCTCAGGCTAAACTGATCCTCTCAGATATTTTCCAGTGCCCCTGGGAAATGAATTGATACAATATAATTCATGGATCTCAGTCCTTTATCTTGTACAGCTTCAACATTGTAGTATTTTGCCATTGTAAATGACTGTTTGTGAATACTGATTAAACAATCGCGCTGTACTTGACCAGTGAATGGAGGGTTCATAATGAAATTAACCAAGCAAAAATAACAAAATAATTGTTTCGATACCTTCTAAAACATATATTAGAAGCTTTTGGAGGAATGGCCAGGTGTCATAAACTGGATGTGTTGAACTGTATGACACAGATCAGAAGAATAACCTTTGATCCCATTTCCTCATTCTTCAACAAAACAGATTAGTAAGAATAAATGAAAATCCATCCTGTATCCATCTCCAGAGATTTCATTCTTACGTTCTGTAGTTGGAAGACCTGCAGTACTATATCTAATTAATATCACATTACAGTGTGCTTTATGATCTTTATTCGCTCCCCATGGTCCAATACTTCAGTAATGTACTGTCTGTAAGCTGATAATTCAGCACTCCAGGTGCCTGTTTCGAATACCTCCACCCACCCTTCAGGTTATCCCTGATTTAAACTTATTTTGTATAACAATATTGGTGATAAGCAGGTCAGATCAGTGACTTCTCTAAAAGGTGTGTAGTAAATAAGGATGAATTTCAACAATCCTGAGGAGAAGTATTTCTGAACAATTTATTTGTGTTTGTGCTAAAAAGCTTTAACCAGCTTACCTTTGCCCCTTGATGGATCATTTAGCTAA
The DNA here is from genome assembly GCF_021917145.1 of Hypomesus transpacificus. NCBI lineage: Eukaryota > Metazoa > Chordata > Actinopteri > Osmeriformes > Osmeridae > Hypomesus > Hypomesus transpacificus. The sequence continues at coordinate 3,560,811 of NC_061062.1, forward strand.
CACTGTCAGGTGAGTTTTCACTGGGCTGTAAATGCATGACTTCAGATGGCTTCAAAGTTCATCTCCACATTCCTGTCAGAATAAGCAGTCAGTCTGAGGTGTGTATGAGGGTTGCCGTGAGGCTGAGCTTACCTTTCTGGCTAGCTGAGGTAGCCTGCCTACGGTCCTGAAGGAGAGTGTCCACATCTGATCTAAACCCATACAGAGGAGACAGAAGGTCAGTGGTTGTGTTTCATGTGGATTTAGTGTGTGTAGTGTGTGTGTAGTGTGTGTGTGAGTGTGTGTGTGTGCTTGTGCTGGTGTTTCTTTGACACTACAGTTGACAAGATACACTTTTTATATTCGGGTTAATTTGAGGTTCTGCAACAGTTGTGTAGTATCTGTGTTTTCAAACTAGAATATTCCTGTAGTATCATCACCAAGTAGAACTCCTGTTAGAGTTGAGTGACCTCACAAGTGATTTTCATGGTTGGTTTCAGGGGATTTTGACACTCAGAAGTTCATATTTGGGAATTGTACATTTGCAATAAAAACAGCTTGACAAAATACCTCAATTGTTAGACTACTGGAAATGATCATTCCATAGCCAGCCTCAGGTCTTCTCTAGCTAGCTCTACCTACAGTAATATCCAGGGTACAGTGCCAGGAACAGTGCCAGACTAACACTGTCTTTAAGGATACAAAGACCACAGCAAGATAATATAACCTATCTGCAAACAAAATGTGAGGTATTTTTATAGTGCTGGTATAAAAGCCTATAAAGGGGAGAATACATTTTAGAGAATAAAGATACTGTCAGCAGCAGACGTCATCATATTAATCATTCTGAGAACGCTTTCTCTGAAATTAAACTGAATGAGTCTAAATGTGACTGAGATAAAACTGTCTGTCCAATCTATCTGTTGGTCCATCCATCTGCCTGTCTGTCTGTCTGTCTGTCCTCAAGGGATTGGTCTGTCTGTCTGTGTGTCCTCAAGGGATTGGTCTGTCTGTCTGTCTGTCCTCAAGGGATTGGTCTGTCCGTCTGTCTGTCTTTAAGGGATTGGTCTGTCTGTCCTCAGGGAAGCAGTCTGTCTGTCAGGATGGACGGGGACGAATTTGAGACTGGCCGTATCCGGGAGCTGCAAGAGCAGCGCATGGCCGTGCAGAAGAAGACCTACACCAAGTGGATGAACAGCGTCTTCTCCAAGAATGGGGTGAGAAAAGTCCCATTGGGCACTCTGGAACTCACATACAGAGCCATAGAGACCAGGACCATACCAGGCCAAGTCTGAAACAGGCCTACAGGTCTGTAGAGACCAGGAGGCTCTGTGGAACACACATACACAGAGAGACCAGGGTTCAACTCCCTGCTCGCTCCAGTTCTTTCTGAGAAGCCCTCCCCTCTTTCTTCCCTCCCGTGACCCTCTCTGCTGTCCTCCTGTTTGGACGGAGGGAAAAATATGGTTGGAGGGTGGACCTCTCCTCACCTTTCTTCCCTTCTGAAGGGTTCCTCAAAGCTTCACACGGGGGGGGTCATTTCTGTGGGGTCCCAGGGGCCCCCCTGAAAATATTGTAAGCTTGACCCCCCCACCACCTCCACACACACATCATTTTCAAGTCATTTATCAAAGTGGACACCCCCGCAAGTGTCAGAGATATTTATGTTAGGCCCCCCAGTATGTTTGTGTGTATTCTGAGCGCTGGACACCATCCAGAATCATGCGCTCACTCAGTCTGTGGAGATGGATATCTACGAGAACAGGGCATTCTTCTTGTCTTCAACTAAAATCACACATGGTACCAGGTTCACAAAGAACAGCTGAGACAAGACACTAGCTTTTAATTGTCTCCTGCAAGTCATTCCATGAGTTTTGACTGATTACAATTGTTCCGGCTGAGAGCTTTAGAAAGCAGGCTTTAATGTTTATGTTAAAATAGTGTATGTCCGCACCTTTTGGTGTTCACTGTTTACAGTTGACACAGAGTCCTGGACTGGAGGTGGTGTGGGCCTCGCCCTGCTATCATGAAGCTGTTGTGGAAACCTTTTTGCTTTGTCATCACACGTACCTCCCTACTGTGATGTCATCTATCTGACAGGCCTTATCAGAGTTGTTCCTACGCACATACTGTATGTCAGATAACCTGTTCGCTAGCTAGGTTCAGTCACTCACAGACTCAGAGTCAGTTCTTACCTTCATGGTGCCTCACAGCAAATGTATCCCCCCTTCCCTCACTCCCCTCACCAACACCCTTACCTCGCTCTCTCTCTGAAGGCACCGACAGGCTTCACCTCCTCCACAAAGTGACCCGTGGCTGCACACTAAACACCTCCATTCATCACCTCCCCCTGTCTCTCTCCTGGCTCCATCGGCCACCTTCACTGACAACCTTTAACTGCCTCAGCCCTCGAATATTCTCCCTATCAGCCTGTAGCGTTATCAGCAGAGCTCCAGTGAGCTCCGAAGGAGTGACGGAGAGGCCAAGAGGTTATTAAGCAACAAAGACAAACACACAGCCCCAGCAGAAGTTATTAGAGGAATGTGTACGGCAAGATGAACGTAGGTTCGGAACTTACTGCAGATGTGGTTCCATTCCAGGCATTCTTCTGAGATTGAAGTATGATCGTGCACTTTGAGCTGGAGGAATCAACACACTCACTCACTCAGACACACACATGTACACACACACATAGGGGTACAATAGGGGTAGAAAACAAGGATGGATGTGCCTGGGAAGGTGTCTGGAATGTTCTTTTTACATTACTGGAAACCCAGGTATATATTCTGGACTGTATGTGCTTAGTTTGGAAGGGGAAGGCATACATGTCTGTATGTAATCTACACAATCCCTCACTGCACACCGCAAAACCTGAAGTTGTTTACTCAAACTGTTTGATGAAATGAATTGCTTAGAGCCATAGAAATTGAAGAACTGGATTCATTTGGAGTGCAGTTTGAATAATTGATCCGGTTCTTCAACTCAAATGCCTCTAGACAATTCACAAGTTAGAGTAAATTTACGCTATCCTTGACCTATTTTACAGTGTATATGAGCCACATCGTCTTTACGCTGCTGACCAGACATATCTGGGAGGTCTAATGCCAGCGTAGCTGCTCTGTGTCTTGTCTTAGGCAAGGTCCATCATTCATGCGCAGGTCTAACATCACGTACAGTGCCTCTTTTGAGTGGGGCTTTTTTTTCAAACCTTTTTGAAACTTTTTGGGGAAACATTTTTGTAGAATTTATTGTCGTTGTGCTGTTGTTTATCATGGCCATGTGGTAGTTGTATAGTAGCGATGTGTGATCATGTCCTCCAGCAGGTGGAGGAGGCTTGCTTGGTCTCACTCTCCTCTCACACAGCAGAGGGAGCAGGAAGCCTGAGACACAGCCTATTGACGGAGGGTCAATATGTTACTGACTCACTCAGCCTTAACAGCGAGTGAAGGACAAACATAGAGAGAGGAGAGAGAGAGCGAAAGGGAGAGAGAAAGAGAGAGAGAGAGAGAGAGAGAGAGAGCGAGGGAGAGAGAGAGAGAGAGAGAGAGAGAGAGAGAGAGAGGGAGAGGGAGAGGGAGAGGAGAGAGAGAGAGAGAGAGAGAGAGAGAGAGAGAGAGAGAGAGAGAGAGAGAGAGAGAGAGAAAGAGAGAGGGAGGGAGAGGGAGGGAGAGAGATAGAAAGACAGATGGGCGGGGGAGACAGAGTGAGTTTGGCATTGCCTCAGCACCAATCAGACACACAGGAAGGAGAGCGAGGACTAAGCATCTTTTTATAGAATTACCTTTGTTTAATGTTTCGTCTCCCGGGGAGATAACATTGTTACCGATATCATCAGGTCCCAGGGAGAAACATGGAGGAAACACAAGGGAACAATGTAAAAGAGAACAGAACAGAATGGATCTTCAAAATAATCTGACACATGGGGCTTCAGAAATGTGAATAGAAATGCGACACGTTCTATTCCGAGGGAGTCAGATGGCTGAGCAGTTCGATTCCCGGCGGTGCCAAATGACGTTGTGTCCTTGGGCAAGGCATTTTACCCTACTTGCCTTGGGGGAATGTCCCTGTACTTACTGTAAGTCGCTCTGGATGAGAGCGTCTGCTAAATGACTAAATGTAAATGTATTCCTTTTTATTCCAGTGTATTTGATCATGTTCTTCTCTATTATATTCCCCTGTGTAAGAAACATACAACACCTCAAGTGTCTTTTAAAAGCTTCCCTTTCCTCCCCCTCTTCCCTTTCCCTTTCCTCGCACTCTCTCTCTCTTTCTCCGTCCATCTCTCATGGGTGCCGTTCAACATAAATCATACATTAGCAGCCTGTGGAGTGTCATAGGAGGAAAGGTTCTGGAGCCTGTAGATAAACATGTGAACGTCCTCCTGTAAGATGGAATTCACAGTGCCACAGCATACATGCTGATGACATTGTATGCAGGACTCTCATAGTGTAAACATCAACCGGTATCGGCAATCCTGTAGCTGTAGAATGTGTGTGTGTGTGTGTGTGTACAGTGCACAGTGTGTGTTTGGAGTGTGTTCAAAACACTGCAACAAACTCAATCATATTTAGCATATATTGTAGATTCTCCCACTACATGCAAGCCTGTGTTTGTGTTTGTGTCTGTTTGAGTAATGGACTTCTATGTAATGTACAGTATAAGACTATATATCTTGGTCCCACACTCAATATGTGCTTTCACAGGGAACTGGTTTGCCTCCACCTTTCTTAGATAAGAAGATAGGAGAGAAGAGAGGAGAGGAAAAGAGGAGAGAGGAGAGGAAAAGAGGAGAGAGGAGAGGAGACTTGACTCTCAAAGTCTGTGTTTTAGGGTGTGGTTCTCTGCTCTTTGAGTGAGGCCTGGGCAGTGCTCAGAGAGGCTAGAGAGGGTTCACAGTATGACTCCAGTGGATCAGCGTCTGGTCTTTACTGTTTCATATTTCTTCTTCTTCTCCATCATCTTGAACAAGCCCCATGTCAGAGGGTGGGGTGTCTGAGTCATTCTGTTATAGCAGGCCAGACACACACACACACACACACGGCCATGCAATCACGTGCACACACACACACACACACACACACACACACACACACACACACACACACACACACACACACACACAGCTAGTGTTTCTTACCCCACCCAGCCCAATTTCACTGAACTAGACAAACTTGTGAAAGGAGACACCACCCAATACTTTTTTTTAAATTCTGCTGAAGTGATGACATTGTCTGTCATGTGCTTCTAGTCGGTCAGGGATGTGACTCAGATAGATGACCTTGCTATAGATAGATAATGTCTGCAGTAGAAATGGGATCACATAAACAGTCAACCTTATACAAATATTCCAAGGCTTTGAATGGAATCATGTGATTTCCTGGGGGAGACTGTGCATCTACATGTGCATGCAGCCATACAGTTAACACAAGTGTGTTTGTGTGTATCTGTATGTGTGTGCATGTCTGAATGTACGTGTGTGTGTGTGTGCATGTCTGTGTGTGTGTGTGTGCAGGAGGAGGTGAATCTGAGTGATGTTTACACAGAGCTGAAGACAGGCATCCACCTGGTGCGCCTGTTGGAGCTGATCTCCGGGGATAAGCTGCCTTCGACAAGTCGTCCCAGACTCCGTGTCCACTGCCTGGAAAACAACAGCATCGCCATCAAGTTCCTCAAGACCAAGGTATCATGGGTGCCCCTCACATCCAAGGGAGGGGAGACGTGATCAGAAAACGTGACCGGTATTTTAGTCCTCATGTAGGCCTAATTGTTTCCCACCAATCCCTGTCTTGCTCTCAGATTCGTGTGGATCTGATTGGTCCAGAGAACGTGGTGGATGGAGACCGCACCCTGATCCTGGGTCTGCTCTGGATCATCATCCTACGCTTCCAGATAGGGGCCATCAATCTGGACGAGGTAGACAGTGGGAATGCCAGCCTCGCCCGTCGCTCTGCCAAGGAGGCCCTGCTGATCTGGTGCCAGCACAAGACGGCCGGCTATGCCAACGTCAACGTGCAGAACTTCTCTGGTAGCTGGAGGGACGGCCTGGCGTTTAACGCCCTGATACACGCGCACAGGTAGTGTTTACATACATACACACACACACCACACTTTCATGCTGGGGCCACAGTAGCATATAAATGTAATGTGTGAGCTGAGTTGAAACTTGTGGCTCAACAGCTATTGAGGATCCATACCCCCCCCCCCCCCAACCCCACCTACTAACCCAACCAACCCTACTAACCCTCCCATCCCCCTCCCAAACCCCCATCCTCTACCCCCCTTCACCCCTCCCACCCTCCCACCCCCCCCATTCCAGGCCCGACCTGTTTGACTACCACCGTCTCGGAGAGGACGAGCCCAAGCGGAACCTCGCTCACGCCTTTGCGGTGGCGGAGCAGGAGCTGGGCATCATGCAGCTGCTGGATGTGGAGGACATGGTGGTTCCTCACCCCGACGAGAAGTCCATCATGACCTACGTGTCGCTCTACTACCACTACTTCTCCAAGATGAAGCAGGGACAGACCATCCAGAAGAGACTCGCCAAGGTACGGCAAGCTCAGGGGGAGTGGAGGTTACCGTGTCAGTGTGTGCCCTGTGCCCGTTCTGAAGGACACAGTTCGTTCTACAGTTGCAGACACACTATAATCAACCGTGAATCTCCCCAAATGAAGTTGAGGCTCCCTCTACAGGCTTTTGTGTGAATTACATCCTGGATTTCTATACTGTAGCTCTGCATTTGTGTACTGAGATACAGTTTTGTATGTTTCTATTCGAAGAGTAGTGAAGAAAAGAAGAGTAGAGAAGCTGATCTTAGACCACTGCTTATGGGCGTCTCTAAACCAGGTCAGAGCCTGCTGGTCTGACCGGGTTAGGGAACTGAGTAAAGTGACAGCGTAGGAAGGAGTAAAGAGAAGGAGGTAGAGTGAGGAGGTAGGGAAGTCAGGAGAGGTGGAAGGAAAAAGTAATTGGAGCAGCCCTGTGCGGATGCGTGGACCTGTGACACTAATCAGATAAGCCCAGACACTGATCCCCTAACGCAGACTGACATTAACACTCGCACACACACACATGCGTGCGTGCTGACAAGCACACACACAAACATATTGAGACAAACAGTATCCACGAGTGAAACAACATTGAGAAGAATCCTGGAGCTACTAGCTACTCCCCAATGCAGTGTTGAAGTATTTTACAATTTTTTAAATAACCATTGATAACAAAGGTAGGGAGGAAGCCTTCCTGGGATTAGGAGTATTAGGTTGTTGGACAGACTAGCATTAGCAGTAGCTTCCCAGAGCTAACACAGATACAGTGTGCGTGTGTGTTGAAGCCTTAGCAGGATGACACATCCACTGTGAACACGTATGTACACAGTCAGCTTTATGAGCATGTGCTGAGCCAGCAACGAGGGACAGGATGTATGTGCACTCAGGTGCATCCTGAACATAACTGACAGGAGTCCAAGACCAGAGAGTTGAGGGCAGATTTTCGAGGACCAGGCGGCATGGCTTCCCAGGCTGGCCAGAATAGGTGGACAGGGCAGCGCGGAAGGATGGCGTTGCCCCGGTGGAGGTGACAGTGGTGATGTCATGTTCCTGGGGGGGTGTCTCAGCCAGCAGTGGTTGCGTAGGCAACACAGGAGACTCTCTTCAGATGCCGTCAGAGTCATGCTGACGCTCAGCAAGGTGGGTGTCTGCCTGCTCTCTGGGCTGCAGGCTGCGGGTGGAGCTGTGTCTGTGCTGTGTCTGGAGGTGAAGCTGTGTCTGTGCTGTGTCTGGAGGTGAAGCTGTGTCTGTGCTGTGTCTGGAGGTGAAGCTGTGTCTGTGCTGTGTCTGGAGGTGGAGCTGTGTCTGTGCTGTGTCTGGAGGTGAAGCTGTGTCTGTGCTGTGTCTGGAGGTGGAGCTGTGTCTGTGCTGTGTCTGGAGGTGGAGCTGTGTCTGTGCTGTGTCTGGAGGTGCGCTTCTAGGTTTGTTGGTTTCTAGAAAGGTGGTGTGTGCCTAAGAAGTGTGTGTAGGTGATTTTGGAAAGTGTCTTTAGGTTTCTGTGTGTCTGTTGGTTGTGAGGTTCATGGGTGCACCCCTCTCCCCACTCCTCTCCCCTCCTCACCCCTTCCCTCCTCTCCCCTCTCCTCTCCTCTCCCCTTCCCTCCTCTCCCCTTCCCTCCTCTCCCCTCTCCCCTCTCCCCTCCTCTCCCCTTCCCTCCTCTCCCCACTCCCCTCCTCTCCTCTCCCCTCCTCTCCCCTCTCCCCTCTCCCCTTCCCTCCTCTCCCCTCCTCTCCCCTCCTCTCCCCTTCCCTCCTCTTCACTCCCCACTCCTCTCCACCTCTCCAGATTGTGGGTCTACTGAAGGAGCTTGACGACCAGAAGGTTCTCTATGAGAGTCTGGTGTCAGACCTGCTCCTCTGGATCAGAGCCAAGGTGGTGCAGCTGAACGATCGCTCCTTCCCCAACTCCCTCAGAGAGATGCAGGTCCTCGTCAGCGCCTTCAAGACCTACCGCACCGTGGAGAAACCGCCCAAGTATCAGGTACTCTGTCAGAACTCTGAAGTTACACAAAAACTGTTATATAATTCAGGCATTTGTCCATCAACCTTCTAATTCATTCAGTTTCTGCGACATCATCAATGACATATTGTAATTTTGCTTCCTCGCCATACTTTGTTTTCCTATCCACCTTCATGAATTCTTTCCCCCACTCTCCAGGAGCGTGGAGCAATCGAAGCCCACTTGTTGAGTCTCCGGACCCAGCTGATGGCCAACAACCAATGGGCGTACGTGCCCCCAGAGGGGCGGACCCTGGGGGACGTGGAGCGGGGCTGGGCACAGCTGGAACGAGCGGAGCATGAGAGGGAGGGTGCCCTACAGGGGGCGCTGATGAAGCTGGAGCAGATGGAACAGCTGGCCAAGAATTTCCACAGGAAGGTGTGAATAATGTTGTCGTCATATAAGATTATTTTGTGAAATTGTAACATCCTACAGTTCAACACTGCTACCTGTTTGGATTCGTCCAGTGTCCTGGACGCAGCTGAGAAAGGACTTCAGATTAAATACAATACAGGGCTCACCATCTCTGTTCACCTGAAAATAACATCCAAAACTATCGAAAAACCTTTAAGCAATATTAAATAGCTTAGCTGTACCTATCCCCCACCCCTCCACCTTCATTCCCCAGGCGGCTCTGAGGGAGAACTACCTGGAGGACACCCAGGGTCTGGTGAGGAGGCAGGACGTGAGGGGGCTGGCCAATCTGGAGGAGGCCCAGGCCACAGCTCGCCGCCTGGAGGCCCTGGAGACGGATGCCCTGGCCAGGGAGCCCCGCTTCAGGGCCCTGAGGGACATGGCTGCCCTCATAGAGAGAGGAGACTACCACAGCAAAGAGCAGGTCACCCGGAGGTAGGGGAACTGGGATTCAAAACTTGCCGTTTTTGTTTACACGGCTTACCTTTTCTACTGAAGATAGGGTTTTCTCACGAGGACTTAAAGGAAATGAATTTGGAATCTCCTCTCTTGTTTGCTCTTCTCCTCTATCTGCTCCAGGGAAGAAAGCATCACACGGCGCTGGAGGGATTTGCTGCAGCAGCTGGAGCAGCAGAGGGGGATGCTGGGAAATGTAGTCCACACACTGAATGTGCTTCGAGACATAGAGCTGGTCTCCCAGGAGCTAAAAGAACTACAGGTGCAGAACCAGATTTGTCCTGACTTTCTGTGTTTAAACCACAATGGTCTAGTACATTGTCATTACCTTGCTTTTGTTGATGCCTCATGCTCTCTCTCTCTTTGTTTTCCCTCTCCCTCTCTCTCTTTTTCTCCCTCCTCTCTCTCTCTCTCTCTCTCTCTCTCTCTCTCTCTCTCTCTCTCTCTCTCTCTCTCTCTCTCTCTCTCTCTCTCTCTCTCTCTCTCTCTCTCTCTCTCTCTCTCTCTCTCTCTCTCTCTCTTTCTCTCTGTCTCTCCCCCTCCCTCCCTCCCTCCTGCTCCAGGCCCTGGCAGGGTCAGCAGAGCTGGGGAGGCAGCTGGCTGAAGTGGTGTCTCTGCTGCAGCAGCAGGACCTGCTGGAGAGCCAGATCTCCTCCCAGGGTGAGGCGCTAACCACCATCAGCAGGGGGCGCCACAGAGATGCTCCCCAGGTCCAGACCAGGATCAAGGCTCTCAACGCCCAGTACAGCTCTCTGGAGGCTCTCAGCAAGAACAGGTGGGCTAGGGTGCTGCTCCAGTCGTGGGCTGGTGTCTGTTTCTGAAGCAGTAGAGCCCTGGATGTAAAAGGATAATGGTCTGTTGGTAGGAAGGTATATTTGATGTTTTATCTAGGGGGGAGCTCGGTGGTTAGAGCTTTTGACTGCAGATTAAGAGTTCACAGATTCAAACCCCTCACACCTCCCACCCCCCCTGTGCTATAAAACTCTCACCCCAAGCTGCAAAGCTCTGCTTTGGATACAAGTCTCCTCTAAGTGAGCATAACTTTTACCGGGTGTCTCTGCAGGAGGAAGCAGCTGGAGGTCCAGCTGAGACTGTTTGAGTTCTTCCACGACTGTGATGAGGTGGAGGCGTGGATATACGAGAGGTGGCTCCGCCTCCAGACTGCCGGCCTGGGGCGCGACCTCAGCCAGATCCAGCTGGCCATCCAGAAACACAAGGTGTGACTGGAAACATGCGCAACACACACACACACGCACACGCACACCTACCCAGACCGTTCACCTGCATCCATCTCTCCATGTCGTCTCCCCAGGTGCTGGAAGCCGAGGTGCAGTCCCACGAGTCTTTGTGCTCTGGGGTCGTAGGTCGGGGGCAGGACCTGTGTAGCCGATGCCCCCCCAGTGAGCAGGCCATCCAGAAGTGGGTCAGAACTCTGAAGAAACAGTGGAACCACCTGAGGGATGAGGTGGCCAGCCACAAGAACCGGCTGCATGCCGCCACAGTCATCAAACAGGTAGGCAGAGGTCCACAGTCATGCACAGTTAAGGGTTCGCGGAGGTACGCAGAGATGAACTACAGCCTTTGTTATGGACAGACAGTGTACCTGCTGCGATATAATTTTGAAGAGATTCCTCACCCCTATAGCATTGCTTGGACTGTTTGGGCAATGTGCGCAATGGTTTTTGCATGTCACCTCTCTTCAACTCTACTTTCCTCAGTACTTTGCTGATGTCACAGAAGCCAACTCGTGGCTGAGCGACAGAAAGCCGCTGCTGACCAGTGTAGACTACGGCAAGGATGAATCCAGCACCGGTGCACTGTTACAGCGCCACCTACGTCTGGAGAAGGAGATGGGCGCCTACTCCACCGAGGTGAAGAGACTGGGGGAGCAGGCCAAGAACGCTGCACAGATGTCTCCTCTCACTGTGAGTTCATCCTCAGATCAGTAACATCTAACACCTCACCAGCAGTCGGAGTGAATCCTGAAAACGACAGTTTGAAGCTCAAGAGCACATTTTTTTGCTGTCTCATTGCATGATATTAGTTGAAACGACTGAACCAATGTCCGCCGTCATGTTCACCTTTGACTTTTGATGCCTGTGAGTGTAGGCGGAGCCTCAGCAGAGCAAGATGGTCCAATACAGTGACTCCTCTGGGGAGGAGGAGGAGCCAGGAGCCATGACATCACCTCGAGGAGGGAAGCCGGGCCCAACCTCCATCCAGACGCAGAGTAGAGAGGAGGCCAAAGCCAAGATCAGATACAGATACAAAGGTACTCACTCTCTCTTCTCTCTAGGATGACCTCCTAGACCGTTCCTTTGCGGTCACTGAGAATGTCGAATAGTAAACAATGTTCTACAGTAGTTGTTTAGCATGTTGCGCAGTCTGTGATGTTAGCTGGTGCTTGTGGTGACATGGTGTGTCTATTGGGCTGGTCTGACGAGCAGGAGTACAGGCGAACTGGGACCGTGGTGAGGTGGTGACCATCCTCAGCAGAGACCATGGTGAGAAGGTCCTGGCCAAGGACACCAAAGGAAATGAACAGTTGGTTCCAAAGACCTATCTCAACGAGCTCTCAGTCACAGTAAGACTTTCATACCCTGTTCACATTCTAAGAAATAAGATTTTATTTTTAAAAGGTGTTTGGAATCCAGTTGCAGAAACTCTGAATAAAAACAAAACTGACTGCATGTTAATATTTTCTCTGGTTAGGCTACACTGTCTACACCACCTCCACCCACTAATGGGGTGTTTAAGCCAGAAAGCGGGAAGCTGACCAGGAAGTTGAGTCGTCCTCGGCGCAGCCGGTCAATGCGTCGCTGCACGGCAGAGATCCAGACTGCCTGGATCCCAGACCCTCACTACCAGAGGAACACCATCCAGAGCACCCAGAGCAGCCTGGATAAGGACTATAACTCGCTCCACAACCTGGCCAAGGTACGAGGTGCAGTTTGACAGGCCGGGTGTTGAAGAAAACACTCTACAATCTTACTAAAGCGGGACCGACGTGTGAATCTGACTGACTGAAAATCTGACATTTTGGGCCGCAAGCCTTCTTCAGGGTACACTCTCTGAAGCTCTAAGTCTTTGTCCACAGCCTCCCTGTAACCAACATGACTTATTCTGCTGCCACTATTAGTTTGTAAAGTGTGTGAGGTTTGTGATGAAGTGTGTGTGTGTGTTGTCACCCAGTCTCGGAGGACGACCCTGGAAGAGATGGTGCGTCTCCACCGCTTCTACAACACCTGCCAGGAGTTTGAGTCCTGGATGGAGGACAAGGAGAAAGTCCTGAACACGTTCAGCTCCTCTGCAGAGAACATGGGAGTCGCACAGGCCAAGTATGAGGTAGGAGTTTAGCTAGCTATCTTTCTCGTGTCACGTAGGCCAAGGAACATCTATCTCTTTAGATGTTCTGCACTTTCTGCACCAACTGTTCAACTGATCTGCCCTCCTCCTGACTCTCTGCATTTTTATACTAACTCGAAGAAAACATGTCTCCGTTTGTTACTGTGATTGTCATCCTTCAAACCCCTTTGTGCTTCAGAACTTCCTCACTGAGCTAGCGAGTGGGAGGGGTCAGCTGGATGACATCACCAGCCTGGGGGAGGAGCTGGTGAGAAGCAGACACAGCAAACAGCAGGAGATTAAAGCCAGACAAAGACAGGTTTCACGGAGGTAAATTCTCACAGATGTGATTCCCTTTGCACCACGGCCACATCCTCAGATATTTAAAAAAGCTCTCCCACCCACATTCAAAAACAAACATGTAGCCCTGGATGAGGAGCAAATTCACATAGTTATCCACTGACGAGTGCAATTGACTGTCCATGGGTCCTCCCGACCACTAGGTGGGAGCACATCCAGCGCCTGAAGGATGAGAAGGGCCAGGAGCTGCTGAGCGGGGCCGACGTGCGCTCCTTCCTGCAGAGCTGTGAGGAGGCTAAGGGTCAGCTCCAGGACCAGCTGGTCCTGCTGGAGCCCCTGGATCCAGGCTGTAGCCCCGGCACCCTGCTGGCCCAGGAGAGGACCCAGACCCAGGCTCTCAGGGACATCCACACCCTGGAGAGGAAGATCGCTTACCTGAAGAGCGTGGCCAAAATGTGAGGCGTGTGTTGTGTTTGTAATCATCTGCTGTTAGTTCTGGTTCCAGTGTACCATTTTGATCATCTCTGCGGAAGCGGATAAGTGACACGGGGGGAGAAGGTGTTGAAATGACATGAAATGTGATTTGCTTTCAAACGCCTACAGACATGTCTTTTGATTGAGTGTATCGTTCTTGGTTCCTCCCCTTCATCCTCTGCCACAGGAAGCAGGACTGCAGCCCGGCAGAGAGTGCGGCCATCTTGGAGGAGGTGCGTGGTCTGGAGGCGTTGCTGCTCCAGGTGAAGCAGCAGGCGGCAGAGAGACAGCAGCAGCTGGAGGAAGCCAAAAGGCTGCAGGATTTCCAGCTGCAGACCAGAGACCTGGTCCTCTGGGCCGGGGCCACTCAAGAGCGCCTCCTGGAGGACGAGTCAGGCACGGACGTAGCGTCGGCCCTGGCCCTGCTCAAAGACCACCAGGACCTGAGGTTGGAGATAGAGGAACAGAGAGACAGGTGAACGCAGGGACATACACACATGCACACTGGTAGTCGCAAACCTACGCACCAACAAAATACATGCAGTATATATGAGAGAGAATCACACCCAATTCATATATATGAGAGAGAAAAAAAGTTGTGCCTTGATACCTAAATATGTGTCCTTCCCCTAGGCTAAAACGGATGGACAAACTGGGCAAGTCCCTGGAGAGGAGCACCGGGGCGAGAGGTGGAGCAGAGATCCATCAGACCCTGGACAAGCTGCACTCTGAGTGGACCAAGCTGGACAGCCTGTGGGCCAGTAGGAACCGCCGTCTGGAGCAGGGCCTGGAGCTACAGAAGCTGAACAAGGAAGCCGACAGGATAGATGCATCCCTATCTGGACACGAAGCCAGGCTGAGAATTCAAGATCTGGGGGTGAGGAAAAGAATATAAAGATTAGTTCTAAAAAATATACTGCACATTTTGATTTTGAAGCGACTGTATGTATTCACTCTGGTGAGTAAATAGACTATCAGAGATATGAAACGCATTCAAAGCCTCCATTTCTGTGTTTAGTGTATTCTGTATTCTGCTGACATAGAGGCTTTAAGTCAGGATCAGTACTTAAGTCTTCCAGAGTCCTACGTTGATAATCCTCCAGATAAGATAATATGTGTAAGATGGTGCTGGGTAGGCCTGCTCTCTGCTTCCTCTACCCAAAGTCAACCTGCTCACGGGCACAGAAAGAGCATATCCCACTGAGACTAACCCTAACCTTAACCCTGTCTGTGGGTGTGTGTGTGTGTTTAGGACTCGGTGGACAGTGTCCACAGTCTTCTGGGTAGACAGGAGGAGCTGGAGGATCTACTGAAGGCCCTTGACCATCAGATCAACCTCTTCCAGAACAAGAGCCACCAGCTCATAAGCAAAAGACACTTTGCATCCAAACAGTACGACCTTAATCCTTTTGTCATACAATGGCATACTTGACATATCCTATGACTAGATAAGTATCAAAACTGTGTACACATAAAAAGTATATGAAGGAAGTTTCATGCATCCATCTCCTTCCTAGGATCCAGGAGAGACTGCAGGGTATTGAGGAGCGCAACAGGAAGCTTGGAGAAAGCTGTCGACAGAGAAGAAATGTCCTGTTAGCCTCCAGGAAGTACCAGGTACCTAACACACCATAACAAGTCGAACAAATTGATATTAGATTGTTTAGTTACACACGTTGCTTTGTGATTTTTGTGTTTTGTTTTTTATGAAATAGAAAATCTGACATGCAACACACATGACTGTGATTGAGCAAGTCTATGTTTGTTACAACCTGCAGGAGTTCCTGCGAGAGGCTGGGGAGATGCAGCTCTGGATGGAGGAGAAGTTCAAGATAGCGGAGGACGAATCTTACCGAGACCCCACCAACGTCCTCCGCAAGCTGAAGAGACATGAGGCGGCAGAGAAGGAAATGCAGGCCAATCAAGTGTGGCTGGACAGACTCACTCAGGCAAGAAAAACGCTTTGTAGTTCATTGGCTGATGAATGTGAGTCTTGAGCCTAACAAAAAAACTACAACCTTGAACATCTCAGTCACATCCACTGACCAAACTGTAACCCTGTCCATGGTACCCCCACACTGAACCTTGTTGTTCCGAACACACCCTAACACGTGCTTTGACCTGACCCGTCCTGCTGTGTGTCTCTGGCCCCAGCTGGGAGAGGAGATGCTGGCAGAGGAACACTACAACAGCCAGAGCATCCGAAGAAAATCCTCAGAGGTGACCAGCCGCTGGGCTCGCCTCCAGACCAAGATGGCTGAGCGGGGAGACAAACTGAGGCAGGCGGGGCAGCAGGAGCAGTTGATGGAGCTGCTGCAGGTATGGATGGCGGCGAGAAAACATTTACATTCATTTAGCAGATGCTCTTATCCAGAGGGACTTACAGTAAGTACAGGGACATTACCCCCTGAGGCAAGTAGGGTAAAATGCGTTGCCCAAGGACACAATGTCATTTTTGTCACTGCTGGGAATCAAACCGGCAACCTTCTGATTAGTGGCCCGATTACCAAACCGCTCAGCCATCTGACTCCCAACACCTGATTTTGGGTTTTGAAACAAGCTCAGATGGTTGACTGTGTACTCCCTTCGGTGCAGGATGCTAAGGTGAAGATCGAGGCTATCCAGCGGATGCTTCAGAACGCCGCCAAAGGTCATGACCTGCGCTCCAGCCGGCAGCTGCTGAAGGAGCACCAGCAGTTGGAGCAGGAAGCGCAGGAGCTGGCCGATAAGATCAACACTATCGTGACCCGTGCCAAACACCTCGCCACCCACCACTTTGACTCCCAGAGGATCCTTCAGGAGACAGACCTCTACCTTAAGATGTGAGTCTGTGTGTTTGCTATTTAGGGGAGTTGAAAGCAGCGCAGAAGTGGAATTCCCATAGCTATGGATCGGTTTTGTTTTCCTCGCAGGTTCAAGTCCCTGCAGAAGCCCCTGGACCGGCGCCGAGCCCAGCTGGAAGCCTCCGTGGTTCTGTACGGGTTCTACCACGATGTGGACTTGGAGCTAAATTGGATAACAGAACATTATCCATCAGCTGGGTCCACTAACTATGACAAGTCCCTGGCAGGGGCCATCGTCCTGCTACAGAAACACAAGGTACAGGAGAGTCTTTTAAACGTCTCTTTGGTGCCCAGGCTTTGCTAAGGACACCTTCCAGTTAGATGCTTGATTAGGAGAGGTGTGGAGGAAGTCCACGTGAAAACGTTTGTCCCACAATCTGTTTTCAGGAGTTGCAGGCAGAGGTGAACGCCCACCATAAACACCTGACACGTGTCCTGGAGAAGGGGCGTGGCCTGGGGAAGTCCAGCCAATACGAAGGCGAGGAGGTGGTGAAAAGGTGTGGCCACCTGAACGCAGAGTGGGAGGATCTGGAGGGGGCGTGCGAGAAGAGAGCGGCCCACTTGAGCAAGGCTGTGACCAGAGAACAGGTGCTGCCAAACTGAATCGCCTTAATTTGACTTAAATTGTTTATAGAGTTTGCACTTTTACCACTGGGGAGTGGGGAGACCAAATACAAATATTTATTTATTTGGCCTTTTGGTACTGGGGCATCTAAACCAAGAACACCTCACAAAGGTTTGGTAGAAGAATCCTTCTCTCTAACCCTAATGTGAATATACAGCTTCATTCTCGTCTTTTAGCTGGATAAAAATGTATGCTCTAACATCCCAACATCCACATCCTAAAGCACTGTGTCTCTGTGATCCCATGTGATCCCTGCTCATGCTGGGCTGCGCTGTCGTCCTCTCCTAGATCCTGCTGGACTGTGCAGAGCTGGAGAGTCGTCTGTCTGAGATCCTGGCTCTGGTCAGCACAGACGAGTACGGCAAGAATGAACTGGCCACACAGAGCCTCATTAAACAGCACCAGGTAGGAAGAGCTGATCCTTGACTCAGTCCTCTGTTGATTCACTCAGTGCAGAAAGATAAACTCTCCTCTCTTCTTCAGGGGCTGGAGGGACAGCTGGAGGTGGTGGAGATTCAGGTGGAGGAGTTAGGGGAGCAGGTGGAGGAGGCCATCCATGACTGGCACCTAGAGGAACTCAACAGACCTTACATGCGAATTAGCACCCAGAACACACAATTACAGCACAGTGCTGCTCTTAGGTGTCCAGTGACTTCTAAACAACAGTTCACAGTTTGTTGGCCTTTCATAGTTTACAGTGGTTGACCATACCCATCAAGTACAATACAATTAACCCATGTTTATAACTTTCAACCAGGGCCCAGAAGCTGAAGGAGGTGTTACACTTACATGAGTTCGCAAGGGAGTCCTCTGAGTTGGAGGACTGGATCTCCCAGCAGAGACTGACTGCCTGCTCTGAGGACTATGGTAACGACTATGAACATGTGATGGTAAGACACACTTCACACCACTAGCTGACCCCACTGGTCTCAAGCACATTTCTCACATGATTTGACATTTTTTAACATTATCAAGGTTGTTGGAACTGTCAGTCTACAAAGTTATGGAAAGCTTTGAAACATTGTTTATCTCATAATTTTTTAAATCTCGTATATTTCTCTCCTGTGGATCCAGCTGCTGCGTGGGAACTTTGAGGCCTTCCTGAAGCGCCTGGAAATGGGTTTAGAAAGGATGCAGAGCTGCAAGGAACTGGCTGACGCCCTTATACAAAACAAACATCCCCAGTCCTCCACCATCAGAGAGATTCTGCATCAGCTCAGGTATATCGAAACAATGTTTTTGTTTCATCCATAAAGCCATCCATCCATCCAACCGTAAGTCTATCTATCTTCTGTTGGTTTTTCTGCCTCCAGAGCCTCGTGGGAGGAGCTTCACGACCTGTCCAGAGAGCGTCAGGCTTGTCTGCTGAAGGCAGAGGATTGTCACAAGGTCTACAGAGACCTGACTGAGGCTCTGGGACACATTGAGGTACAACAGACATGTTCCTTTGTCTGACTAGAAAATACTATTTTATATGTCAGACTGTGTTTATGGAGTGAGGGAGCAATTGCTTGGAAAAAGAGGAACAGCCCAAACAGGAAGCCAGACATAGCCTTGAGTGAATTGGGCAGTCATGCAGATGAAGGTGTGTAACACACACAGCTCAGTGACTCACCAGCGGCGCTAAGCTACTCTGGGTTTAACTAGAGGCCAACCTATCCATCTCTGTTTTGATGTGATTTGTAATTCTGCTTGCTGTTTCGCTGTAATGGACTGGGACTCGTTAAATACCAGAGTACGTAGCCATGCTGCTCTATGCTCACTGAGGAAATACTACATTAATAATAAATTAGACGGGAGGAGGAATTTAAGTAAATAATGAGTAGGAAGTCACCAGTGTGAAGGGAATGCCTCTGGTTGAACAATTGCTGAGGTAATGTGATTCATCCCTGCCTCCTTCACACTCTCTCACTCTCTCCTGTCCTTTCCTTTCCTTCTCTCTCTGTCTGTCTCTCTCTCTCTCTTTGTCTCTCTCTCTCTCTTTCTCTCTCTCTCTCTCTCTGCTTCTCTCTCTCTCTCTCTCGTTGCCACTCTATCTCTCTGCTTCTCTCTCTATCTCTCCTTTCCACCCCTCCTCAGGAGCGGCAAATGAGCATCACTGATGACATTGCCAGAGACCTGCGAGGAGTGATGTCACAACTACGTAAACATGAAGAACTGGTCCACGAGCTGGCCGGCACTGAACAGCAGGTAAAGTGAGATGATGTCATGAGACCACTACTGTACCAGAATACACTGTACACAACTTCAGGTACCTCAAACAAGACTATTACCAAAATACACAGTAGATTACTGCAGATATCTGAAACCAGACCACTACCTGAATACATACAGTAGTAAGAAAACCACTGTATCTTAACTAATATCAACCCAAAACTCTTCAGATATGATATACCTTTGCCATCTTTGTTCTTTGTTTCTCGTCTATCTCTCGTTTCCATCTTCCCTCGTCCCTGTCTCCCAGCTCCAGGAACTGCTGGATGCGACTGATGCCACCCTGGAGCTGTGCACCCCTGACATGAGACTCCGCCTTCAGGACCACCAGCAGGAAGTGGTGGGGAACTGGGAGAGGCTCCGCCTCCACATGGACCAGAGGGAGGCGGAGCTGATACTGACACGCCAGCGCTACCTCTTTCTCAACACGGTAAACTGAAAACAACACGAGACTCAGATTCACTTTGTAAATCAGACTTGGATTTTCAGCATTTCTTGTATTGAAGACAAATTGACAGTCACTTACTTGTGTGAAAAGCAGTATCTGTGTGTTTTACACTCCTGCTAATCGCTGATTTCCATATGCGTGGGTGTATTCAGGTGCAGGATTACTTCCTGTGGTGCGGCCAGGTGCTTAGTGGCATGTCAGCAGAGGAAAGCATCAGAGATTTGGTGACCTGTGACCTCCAGCTCTCCCAGCACCAACAGCTGTGGGCGGAGATGCTGGCTCGCCAGGAGACCTATGACCAGGCGTTGGCCTTAGGCCAACAGCTGGTGGAGCAAGATGGAACAAACACCAGAGAGGTGAGGGTTTCCGAAGAGGACAACAGAGGAGAAGAGAGGAGATCAAACGAGAGGAAAGGATCAATCGTCTGGACTGGTTTCTCTCCTTGACTCCTCTGCTCGTCCCTCCCAGGTGAAGGAGAAGCTGCAGTCACTGCAGGAAGAGAAGGACAAGCTACACGGTCACTGGGACAGGAAGCAGAGGAGCCTGGAAGTCACACACCTGGAGCAGGTCTTCTACAGGGACATGGAGAGCATGGAGAACATCAACAACTCGCAGGAGGTCGGAAGGAACATTGCCAAACCTACGCCCTGACTGACTGTCACCCTTATCTGTTAAAGTTGACTTTACTTGACTCGTCTGCATTGTGTTGTCAGATTCTGCTGAAGAACAGTGACCTGGGGACCACAGTGGACGAGGTGGAGAGGCTGATCAAACGCCACGAGGCCTTTGAGAAACTGCTGAGCACCCAGGAAGACAAGGTGGGGCTGACTTCAGTATTACAATTACATTTAGTAGACGCTCTCATCCAGAGCGACTTACAGAAAGTACAGGGACATTCTCCCCGAGGCAAGTAGGGTGAAGTGCCTTGCCCAAGGACACAATGTAATTTGGCACGGCCGGGAATCGAACCAACAACCTTCTGATTAATAGCCCGACTCCCTAACCGCTCAGCCATCTGACCCCCAGTATTATCTTCCTCTGCCAAACACACTCTCGCAGAGGTTGTAATTAGAAGGCTTTGAGGGTGGTTTGGCAGTGCACTTTGTTAAAGCCTATTTTCAGCCTGTCTAACCCCAATACATTCCCTGTCCTTCAGATTGTGTCTCTGAAGGAACTTGCTGAAAAGCTGAAACAGGAAGACTTGAGTAGAGAAAAATCTGGTCGGATTCACAGCAAATTGAAAGGCCTCTTGGAGAGACGGGATAGGATCAAGCAGCTGTCAATCAAACGCAAGGAGGAACTGGCTATCTCCAGGCTGATTTGTATCTTCAACCGCAACGCTGCTGAGGTAGATGGGTAGACCACAGCGTTCCTAACAGATGTGCGACACTGCTAGTACTCACAGCGATGCTAGCTAATGCTCATTTATGCAATACCCCATCCTGGTTCATTAATTGGACATATTTTCATTCCCCTTTTCGAGATTTATAAAAAATAAATAAACTTCTGTCTTGCTCAAAAAGGCTTGTCACCTGACTTGTCCACCGTGTCCATGCAGGCAGAGGAATGGGTGTCTGAACGTATGCAGAAGATGCAGGAGAACTCCAAAATGGACCTGAGTAACCTGCAGACCAAGATGAAGATGCTGCAGAAACACCAGGTGTTTGAGGTGGAGATCCTGGCCCACGGAAGGATCATCGACTCAGTGCAGCAGGTAGGTACTGGTCAACTAGGAAGCTATCATATGTATAAAGTCACATGACTGTATCGGCCAATCAGTATCTGATCTTTACACCCCTGGCTGGGATAGGCTGGCGAGGAGTTGCTGTCACTGCGTCACCCCAGGTCGAAAGATGTCCGTGCAAGCATGGTGGCTCTGAATCACCACTGGGAGGAGCTGAAGATGGCCGTGGTGGCCAGGGGGAAAGTCCTAGAAGACAACAGAGACTTCCTGGAGTTCCTTCAGAAGGTGGAGCAGGTGGAGGTCTGGATCAGGCAGAAGGTATGGAGGAGGTACAGGAGAAATAAAGGAGGAGATTCTGTATGTTGTTGGATGGGAGCTGACTCCTATTCTGTTTGCTGTTGCCAGGAGGTGATGATCAACGTAGGAGACGTGGGCGAGGACTACGAACATGGACTCCAGCTGCTGAAAAAACTCAATGAGTTCAGAGGGTCAGGGTCCAGGGTAAGTATGGAGGCAATGTGTGTTATCGTTACTCTGTCCGTGCTCTGCATGTGATGTAGCTGCTGAACTTGACTGGAGTTCATCTCCTGCTGTCTATCTTCAGGATGTGACTGTTGACGACGCTCACATTAAGGCCATCAACAGTCTGGCTGCTCGGCTGGAGAGACAGAACAGTGACGACCTGGACACCGTCAAACAGAAGAGAAAAGGGCTCAACGACAGGTAGATACACCATCTACCCATAATGGATGCTATTTATACAGTATAGGGACAGTGCAAGTCTTTGTCAGCGCCAGGTAGGCATCGTAGACGGTCAACGATAGAGGAACTGCTGCCAAACACAACCTCCGACTCCCTCATCTTGTTTTCTTTCCAACCTGCTACTTTACCTACATCAGGTGGAGCAAATTCCATGTGAACCTGAGCAGCTACAAGAAGAAGCTGGAAGGGGCGCTGGAGATCCACTCCCTCATCAGAGAGCTGGATGAAGTTAGGGAGCGAGCCAATGAGAAGGTTTGGTGCCAGGAAGGTTTCATCTGTTTTGAACGATGGTTTAACCGCTGGTAGACCACAGCGATGTGCCTTGACCAAGGCTGCCTTCATCATTAAAACGTGTACATGGTTGTTAAATTTGTACATTACATCGTATTAATTTAGGTGATACTTTTATCCAAAGCAAAATGCAGCATAAGATAAAACAATAGCATAAGGCAAAGTTCCACGGGTCAGAGGCAAGGTACAATCTATATTCGTGGGCCACATCTCAAAGTAACCGCAACTCAGCTTCCAGGAATGATGGACAAACAACAGTATACTCCAGTGCATGCTTGTTCACTCCCTCTTGTGGTGGTGTGTTCTTCAGATGCACCTGCTGCAGGGCCAGGACTGTGGC
The DNA here is from genome assembly GCF_021917145.1 of Hypomesus transpacificus. Classification (NCBI taxonomy): domain Eukaryota; kingdom Metazoa; phylum Chordata; class Actinopteri; order Osmeriformes; family Osmeridae; genus Hypomesus; species Hypomesus transpacificus. The sequence goes on from NC_061062.1 coordinate 3,583,530, forward strand.
TGGGACGTGGAGAGTGTTGAGAACCTGATCAGACGCCACGAGGAGACGGGGAGGGAAGCTGGAGTCATTCAGGAGAGGGGGAAGGTGAGGAAGAACCCCTGTCCCGCACATCACAGTCAAATCATCACAGTTGTTCCAACAGTACCAGTCAAAAGTTTGGACACATTTTCCCATGGTAGCAGCTGCTGTTCATGGCAGTGATGGAAGTGTTCAGATGAGCTTGCTTTACATACGATGATGTTTGTCACTAAACCATCCAAACACGGACCCTCAAACTGCAGTAAACAGTAAATCTGTGTATATCTAATCACTTGTGAACTCCTATAAAACCACTCTTACACAAGTATTATCATACATATTATTATATTGCGGTTATAACTGAAATTAATAGGTGTATTAAATGATATTGCACCACTGTTAAACCGTTGTTCCATTAGGTCTTGGATAAAGAGTCATCAGACAGTCTGAAGGGCAAGTCTGTGCTGTCTGACAAGCTGAGTAAAAAGCAGAGAGAGGTCAAAACGACTCTGGTGACGCTGGAGAAGGAGGTCAAACTCAGGTCAGAGGAGTCCTTACCTGGCAACTATTAGCTTCTAAGGCACGTTATTACAGTGTTTATAAAACTTTCTATGAGTGCAAAATGGCAAAGATACCCTTACATACTGGTCTTTTATTTGCCATTCTGGATTGAGATGTGGACGGGAGAAGGTTGATTGGTGATATAAAAAAAATACATTGTAAGGCTGACAGGAAATTATGTCATTAAGGAACTGATGTCCTTTTAGGAAGGAAAAGCTGCAGGATGCTCACCAGCTGCAGCTGTTCAAGGCTAACCAGCGCCTCCTGCTGGACTGGAACGTCAAACAGAGTGCAGAGATGGGAGACAAGGGTCTTCCCAAAAGCAAGGCTGAGGCAGAGAGACTCATAGTGGAGCACCAGGACTGGAAGGTATAAAGTCGACCCCTGTCCCCAGTCGCCTTTCCCCTGTCCAAGCCAGCAAACAATCACAGGGGCTATCACCCTCAGCTATACACCAGATACAGTTACATTTAATAGAACATCCTCATGTATGATTCGGTCATGTAAGTTTACAGCCAGCAAATGAAAGCATCAGACATTGATGAAGTGTGTGTGTGTATTCCTAGACGGAGATCGATGCGCGTGCGGAGCGCATTGACGCGGTCAGGGACTTTGGTCAGAGTCTGGTGAAGTCTGGACACAGCTGCTCTGCAGACATCAAGAAGTCTCTAAGCAAGCTTGAGGAGGCCAAATTTGGACTGAACCAGGCTTGGCAGAAAAGGAATACAATCCTGGACCAAGCCCTGAGACTGCAGGTATGACACACAACACACCCACACGCACACACACAAAGCCTGTGTTATGTTTGCACTTGGTTGACTGTAGAATTGCTAAACATGCGCCGTCTTTCTTTCTGCTTTGCTGAATCTCTCTGTCCCCAGTTGTTCTTGGGCTACGTGGAGCAGAGTGAGAGCTGGCTTAGCAGCAAGGAGGCCTTCCTGGCTAACGAGGACCTGGGGGTAGGAACTCTGAGTCCCTTAAACTGGCTGCTGTGTCACTTCCTGTCTGACTGCTTGGCCTACTTGTTTGGCTGACCTGTGTACAGAGAATTTTGACAGGCTGCCCTGTGTGTCTGTGTGTGTGTGCTTGCACGTGTAGAGTTCCTTGTCGGATGTGGAGACCCTGCAGAGGAAGCAGGCGCTGTTTGAGACCACGCTAGATGCCCAGCTGGAGCAGGTGGAGGAGGTGGAGAGGCAGGCCCAGCAACTGACCCAACAGAGACACTACGACGCTGACAACATCAATAGCAAAAGCAGGGCCGTCCACACCAGGTGACAAGGCTGTAGAGCAGGGCAGTCCACACCAGGTGACAAGGCTGTAGAGCAGGGCCGTCATCACCAGGTGACAAGGCTGTAGAGCAGGGCCGTCATCACCAGGTGACAAGGCTGTAGAGCAGGGCAGTCATCACCAGGTGACAAGGCTGTAGAGCAGGGCCGTCATCACCAGGTGACAAGGCTGTAGAGCAGGGCCATCATCACCAGGTGACAAGGCTGTAGAGCAGGGCCGTCATCACCAGGTGACAAGGCTGTAGAGGTAGCAGAACATTGAAGAGCAGGAGGATGCTGATAGGTGGACTGTGGATGTGAACAACACAGGGATTATAAGGCACAATGTTGTTGTTGTTTACTTGGTTGCTGATATTTGTGATGAAAATTTTCAGATTTGTTATGTGTGGCCTGTGAAAAAGTTGACATATTTCATATCACAACACAACTAAACAACAATATATATGTATACTATGTGTGGTGATATACTACAACTATGTGTTGTGTTGCGTGTAGTTCCATGTTTTCTGTCTCCCTAGAAAGGACAAGCTGTTAGAGATGAGTAGGAGGCGGCGGAAGTTTCTGGAGGAATCTCTGCAGCTCCAGAAGTTCCTGGCTAACACATACGAGGTACAGAAGCCAACTGATTTGACATTCATCTGGATCCGTTCAAAGTTCGGCCCAGGAGTTTATGTTCCTTTCGTTTAGTTTATATGCCGTTCCTCTCCCTCTTCGGATATCTTTGCTCCGTATCTTCTGAATGAAAGCTACGTATGTGTACCACCTTGGATAAAAGCGTCTGCTAAATGAATTAAATGTAATAACTATAATGACTACCTGCTCTCTGAAGGTGTGCTCATGGTTGAATGAGCGTAACGCGGTCGCCTTGGATGAGAGCTGGAAGGAGCCCTTTAACCTCCAGGCGAAGCTCCTCAAGCACCACAGCTTCGAGGCTGAGATCCTGGCTAATCGCAACAGAGTGGATGTTCTCATCAAGGTTGTTTTCTAATGAGATCTTTATTCAACCAGTTTAGACTGGCTTCTAGGTCAGGTGGCTTGCGATTGGTTCCATACTTATCTTTCAGATCAAAGCGCAATGCTTTGGTATTCATGGTTGAATTGATGCGATGTTATGGAACTGACCCCTGTGACGGTTCTGCAGGAGGGTGAGAGGATGATTTCGGCAGGCCACTACGCCCCTGGAAAAATCAAACCCTGGCTGAAGGACCTCAGAGACACATGGGAACAGCTCCTCAACAACTGCAAAGAGAAGGAAGCACGTCTGCAGCAAGCCTACCAGGTACACAGGAATAGATGTTTGTACAATCTCACCCACACATTAAAGAATACACATGCACAGTCCTACACAAGCTGAAAGTTGCTTCTGCTGCCCAGGCGTTACAGTTCCAGCGCTCCCTGGAGGATATGGAGCAGTGGGTGGGGTCAGTAGAGAAGGAGTTGACCGTTCAGGACTGTGGAACTGACCTGCAGTCTGTAAGTCGTCTGCTGAAGTCTCTGCAGGGATTGGAGGAGGTTGTGGATGGACACCAGGAGAGAATACAGGTAGGAGGAAGTGGTGAAAGAGGTGTAAGGTGACAAAAGGAGGTCAAGAAGGCTTGAGATCTGAATATCCGCTCTAATAATAAAATGATTCTCATCCAGGGCCTCATGGCTACAGCCAAGGACTTCAGCTCTCAGGGGAATTTCCTGGCAGAGGAGATTCATCCCCGAGTCAGAGAAATCGTCAACAGGTGACAGCAGACACATCCTCTATCACGAGAGTCTCACATTCTGGTCAATGTGTTGTCTCATTCATTCAGAACCTCAAAGACATCTCTTCAACATATGCTTCCTTTCTCCCGAGACTGTGCTCAAAACTGAATGCTATTTCGGTGCTTGTCGCCAGAGCCAAGAGGTGTGTCGGTTTTTTCTTCGTGAGACAGTAACAGCTCGTTCCCTCTTCTTCTCAACAGATACAACGGGCTGGCGGAGCCCCTGCAGAGTCGCAGGGAGACCCTGGAGTCCTGGCAGCTGCTGTTCCAGTTCTACAGAGACATGGAGGATGAGCTGTTATGGGTGCAGGACAAGCTGCCCTATGCCTTCGCCAGAGACTGGGGTTCCACTCTGTCCAGCACACAGGCCATGGTCAAGAAACACCAGGTCAGCATGACACAGCGGCAGGCCTGCTTTATTCCCACGGCTGCGATCGAAATCAGCTACTGGATTTGTGTTCGTCCCCTGCTTCTTGGAAGAGTGAAAGATGTACATCGGTCTGTTTTTCATGAGACGGTAACAGGTGTGTTGATTCATCCTCTTTTCAACAGGTCGTGATGCAGGAAATCACAAGTCGCACCCCATTGGTCCAGGCGGTTCAGGAGGCAGGGCAGAATCTGGTTCGCGGACGCCATTTTGCCTCCCATGAGATCAGCGAGCGCTTGGCCGAACTGAAAAGGATCTTCGAAGACCTGAAGAGAGAGTCGGAAAACAAGGGTCGTCTCTTGCAGGACGCCTTGAAGATACAGATTTTCTTATCTGAGGTAGCCATTGTGCTTTGAGTCCAGGCCTAAACTGATATATCAACGTCATCATTTAAACTACTGTCAGTTATTCCTCAAAGTATCCCTTGGTATAGGAACAAACAAGAATGGCAACAATCTATAAAACATTTCTACAACCACAAAATCCACCATCTTCTCCTTTTGCTCCTTTTGCTCCGTGCTTCATCCACGTGCAGGTGTCAGAGCTGGAGCTGTGGATGGATGAGCAGAAGCCTGTGCTGGAGTCCAGAGACTATGGGAAGAGTGAGGAGGCCACGGAGATCCTCCTGAAGAAGCTGGACTCTGTAGACCTGGATCTGGACCACCAGAGGGAGACTGTGGACGCCCTTCAGGAGATGGGGGCCAAGCTGGAGCACTGTGGACACCCCATGAGGTAGACAGACACACACAAGCACAGTAACATCCTTGAGTTGACCACCGGGATTAGTGACATGCAGGTTTGTGCTGAAATGTGGCTCACAGCTGTCACGTCGTTGATCCATTTCAGTGGGTAAAACAAATCCGATGCACCCAAGTATTTGACAGTATTTACAAATAGTAATTAACCCAGATTTGACTCACAATCTCACACACATCTGGTCTAGTCTTTCTGTGACTGAACAGTATTACACTTCTCTGTGTATCCTTCCAGCCATCTGGTGAGTAAGAGCCTGCCAGACATGATGAACCAGTACGAGAGTGTTCTTCGGCTGTCTGCCTCGCGGCGCTCAGCTTTGGAGGACCAGCTAAGCCTGTACGTGTTTGAGAGAGAAGCCGGGGAGCTGCAGACCTGGCTCAGCTCCCACCAGTCTGTCGCCCAGTCTGAGGAATATGGACAGGACTTGGAGGATGTGGAGGTAGGACGGATGCTGTGAGCTCACTCATTCACTCGCTCACTCACTGACTCACCCACTCACTCACTCACTCACTCACTCACTCACTCACTCACTGACTCACCCACTCACTCACTCTCTCACTCACTCACTCACTCACTCACTCACTCACTCACGTACTCTCGTTTATTCACTTGCTCATTGTAAAGGAAGAATTCGAGTGGCACTGTGTCGATCTGAATAGTCAAGGGATATGGTTTTAATACAATTTATTAGACTATACAATTACATATGATTTAAACAAAGTACTTTGTGATCCGTCTTGGCGAAGGGTGTGATAGCCACAAATCGTTCGCAAGAGTGATGATCAGCCAGCACTCATGCACTGCCTTATATAAACTTAAGATCAAATGGCATTCTATATGGTCAATCAATCAATGAAACAAACTCCGTGATTGGCCAACTCAACTTGGTGACAGTTTGAAACAATACATCTCCCTAGCGATTGTTTCACTGTTCTTTGATGTCACAGCTCTCCCCAGAGCAGTAGATAATAAAGCCACAGGGGTTGACCAGTCAAATGGTCAACTGTCCTTTGTGTGACCATCTTCAAACAATACTTTTAATTAACACAAACAATGAAACAGGACACAGTCCTTCTAGCCAAAGTTCAGAGCAACTGTCTCATTGACCCCTTACAGTAACCAGAGGACAGAAGGCCATATAAAATGCTTCACCCATCCCCCAGGGCAAGCTGCCCACAGAGCCATCAGCACCTCACATTCCTTTGAACTCAACTTAATTACCTTCCCTTCCTGTCTCTTACCAATGAACATAGAAGATTATAGATTTCATACACATACATCTATGCATATGACCAACATTTCCATTACATTTCCATTCTTTTTTTTTTTAAACAACACCATAATTCAAACAGTGCATTGAGAAAAATAAAAATCAACATCAAAAGAAGTATGCAATGCAACTCAGTAAAAAACATCCATACCGAATACAAACATACACAAAGCAAATGTATTCCCATCAATCTAAACATACCCTTATATTTAGAACATCAGAAGCAAACACATTAATATCTTCTTCTGTAAATCTGATTTCATACTATCATTCACATTGACCTCTTCTTCCATCTTCAGTTGGCTATAGGCAATCTTCTTTCAGGCAGTGTAGTCTAGTCAAACCAATTGCAAACGACGATCAAATTGCTCACAGCAACTTTCAAAGAACTGCACTATGCGCACAGACTCTGAGTTTTCCTTGGTACTACGCAGAACGCGCATCCTCTCCTTCCGTCTCCAGGCAAGGCGCACGCTCGCCATGGTTAGCGTGTATCCACGTTGCTCTCCCCTCGACCCTAACCGCCGAATTAGTCGTCAGGAGAATCTGGTATGGTACCAGGACTTGCGTTTCAGGTCCTTCACCACGATCCAGTCCCCTGGTATCAAATCATGCAGCGGTCCAGTCACCGGAAGAAGAATAACCTCCACCTGCCTGTGAATCTCACACAAAGTACACTACAAAGGGTTGCACAGTGATAAACAAGCACACTCACAAAGGTCAGTTAAAAAGTTAACTGACTTCTTGTCGTCCGACTTCATCTTCAAGATCCCATTTTCTCATTCAACTGAAGTAATTGACACAATGTTGACTCCTATCAACTCCAAAAATAACTTCCTTAACCAAGTGTGACCCATTATCATTATATATCCTCAAAGAAAAGAAAAATCTAATTGAAGAATAATCTAAATTACCAAAAGCTTGACCACTGAGCCCAAATCTGCCTGAAATGTCTAAAACTTCTTCCAACAACTTCTTCTATCAATCATCAACAATCATGAAACAGTATCACTTCTCCAAAATGTAACTCTAAAAAACTCCTATCAATAATCAAATAGTTTCTCTAACCTTAAACGTGAAGCTTAACGTGTTAAATTCCCTTTCCCATATTACTTGTTCCACATATGAGTCTAACAAAATGAATATGCATTCATTACAAATCCCCATGTCTGTTAAAATTAATATATCACACAAACTGTAGAGGCATGATCTTTCCATGTGTTAACTGAGCAAAATCTCAAGATAAATGTGTTATGCAGACCATACAACCTCCATTTCATTCTCATATCCTTCCTTTTTCCAAAATGCATTTTCTTGTGGATTAGTCCAAATCTCCATTCCACCATTCCTTTCTCCATCCGTCTGCTGCATTCTGTAATTCTTGTTAAATATACTCAAACAAAACACAATTCTCACTCTGGGTTAAATACAGTCAAACATTTTCAACTTAGCAGTATTTCATCAAACCCCCACAATCTTACCACAGAGCCAAACTTCTGACACTAAAGTCATAAAACCCCCATAGTCACTTTCTGTTTGGATCAGTCAGTCATCAGTCAGTCATAAATTACTAAACGTCATCTCTTCCTCTCTAAGAAGCCTGCGCTTCCCTTAAAGAATCTGTGACAAATATTCTAACAAAGTCACACAACAATTTCTCGAAAGACTCCTGTAGACCCAAATTTGTTAAGTTAAGCTTATCAGAACATGGCAACACCATCTCAGCACTTCCTGTAAACATATGTCAACATCAAAAACATATTCTAGTTAGTTCATCATTGCTTGCAGGTAGTATAGAAACTGCTCCAGCTAGTTTCAGCACTAGCATTTCTCTGTGAAATAATCATCATTGTTAGAGTGAACCCCACATTTGCATACAGCAAGTTGTTCTACAGGTGAAAATAAGAAACTCCCTGTTTCCATACCTTTCCCAAATCCATATGTAACACCAATGATGTATTTAACCATCAGCTAATGTGTTTAACTCTTTTCCCTTTTATGAATTGACAAGCTTACACTGAAGCAACCAACTTTTGAACCAATCTTTAGAGAATCAAACTATTTTAAAAAACAACCAAATTAAAAATAACCTCAACTTTTAATCTCTTATTATCTTTTCTTAAAAACACTTTAGGAACCGTTCAAATTACTACCTTTATATTTGAGATTCTCTTCTATTTTTCTGTATTTAAATTCACCAAATCAAATCTCTCTTTGTCCAAGACATTAGGAAAACCATCCACTACCCCAAATCAGAATTTAATCTGCATGATTCCAAAATGAAACATAAATCTTAGCCAAACTTATACCCCCTGTATATTTCTACATAGGTTAGATAGGTAGAGCTTCATAACTTGCTTTGGCTGCAGTCCAAAACAGGCTAATTAGCACAAACCATCAAAACCACAATTTATCAGACATAATGAGTCTTCCCAAATCAATTCAAACCCAAAAGTTATAATAACCCTCTTCATGCATCAATACCACAATAAAACATCCTCATCACAGCCTAACTGTTCATCCCAAACCTTGTGACAGGCTCTGAGAAAACACCCAAATAAAACTTAAAACCACATTACAATCAAACTCAAACAAAAGTACATTGTAATAATTTTCTCTTTCTCATTTCAAAACCATCACATCTGTGAACTTCCCACACAAATGAAAATAAAAACCATCAATTGCTTCCATGTCAATGGATATCTAGTACGCACATGTTACAATCAAACGTAGATATTACAGTAACCTCATTCACACAACACAAAACCGAAGCAACATTTCCAGATAAATTCAATACGTAGGCCTAAACAAAAAACATTCCTTTAACAACATAAACTGAAATTTCCGTTTGCACACACAAAAACTCTATAAACGTTTCAATAACCTTGGATTGCAATTCTTCAAATGAATATCGCTTTCGTTGCCAAAACTGGCCTTTACCAATTATCTGACCCAAGAACCGAAATTTAGCAGCGCCATAGCCTACTAATCCAATATCGAATCAAGCTCATAAGATAAACTCGGTCTGTACATGATTTCCAAATCAAAAGTATGCCAACTCACAATATTTTCTTAACTTTGACAAAGAAACAGAAACACACATGTGTTTCAAACCAATACATTTCTATTTTCAACGTCAAATTCTCTTTCAGATGAGTGTATTTTTTGTTTTCTCTTTTTTTTTTTATCACTCATGATGTTGTGGGCCACTGCACGCAGAATGAGCCGCTAGACTCAAGCGCATGCGCCTCTTTTCAAATGGAGAATTCAGCCAAAGAATTAGCATTAGCATTTTCAAAAACACAGATGTCTCCATCCTCAAAACAAATCAGACAGATGTAAAATCTAACATCAAATATCGGTTAACACACAGTTGTAAAACAATATAACAAGTCAATCGTCACTCCTCTACCAACGATGTCATAACCGATAAACATCCATAAGAATCTGAAGAGAATATAACAAAGTCTCTCCCAAGTGTTTCATCTGTGTACGTGTGTCAACATAGTAGCCTTCGTCACCAGTTCGGCAAGAATTTGCGAGTTTGCCCCCAATTTCCAGAAAACTTTCAACAGTGATGACACATCTCCGTACATTCACGTCCATAATGCTCAATACACCCAATCAAACCACACATTTTGTGCTCAACATAGATTGACCATTCCTATCCAATCGTGTTGGCCTAACTTTGTGTCTTCGACTTTCCTACATGTTTTCCAACCACATTTAAACATGTTCTGCATTCACTTTGATGAATCGTAACTCAGTGCTGTCCCTCGAGACAGAAGCATTGCCACCCAAGCCTATAACATTCTTAAACTCGTTCAGGGACTCAAACCCTTTTGTACCGGAGGGGACTTTAACTTCTCCTTCTTTTGAATAATAGGCAATAGTGCAATAGTGCAAGTCAAAGCACAAGCCGCAATATTTGCGGGAATCCAAAGCAAATCTATAAACAAATTCCAGGATCCTGCTTTCTTGACTTATCTTAGACAACAGTCTGTCAGAAAACACTTCAGTCGTAAGACAAACGTCTGACCTCAGTTTCTTCTCGCTTAGCCAGCAAGACCTAATGCGCCTGCGCATCCACCCGCTAACCACTACGGGCTACGGATGAATACTCACCGCAAAGTTTGTCTGCGGAACAGCCATACAATTTGAATCGTGAATCTGTGTGGAAATAGATGAAAATTTCCCCACACTATCTGTTCTAATATCTATTTCTCTTTGACTCTACCTACCTCCATCCAATTCTGAAAAGCCATCCAACCAAGCTAACATCTATTATTTTCCAAATCGTGTAACAATTTCTCTCTGCACAAGCTTTTCATAATTTCACAACAAAATGAACCCACACTCCGAAATCCACATATATCAATCCATATTTGCATTTGCAATAAACTATCGTTACCATACTTTTGCTTTATGTAATCGATGTTTGGACAGGTTAATTCTGCCTCCAGACCAATCTTTAGCCCTATTCATTTTCGAATTACAATCCATATTTGAACACATTGAACCAACAATAACCAACGAAGGAACATAAAGACACAATTACACCCTTCCTTTCTTTTTTTTTTTTTTTACTCTCAAATTCCGATTTCACAACTTGTCAATGAACATATACCCTTACCGAATAGCCTACAATCGTAAATTACAAACGTTCAAACCAAAATAAAAAGAATTTAAAATTTTGATTTTTGTAATTTGTAGATATAGCTTTTACGTTGACACCATTAATTACTACCCATACTTCTTTTAACCTCAAAAAACATAACTTGCAAGTAAAACAAAAATGAACACGCGCGTTTACAAACTCACTTTGAAATTTCATAGGCCTATACCTACTTCCTAACTTCTTTTCTTTATCTTTTTTTTTATTTTTAACTCAGCTGGTTACCGGTTCTCACAAGTATACTTTTCCACTTCTCTTCTGGACTTAGAATCATGTAACGCCTTAGTAATACATAAGAACTGTTATGACCACAATTGCCAATACAACTTCTCAAACTATCACCAATCCAACATATTCTAATCCTTAGGGTCTCCAAGAAACACATAACACGATATCACATGTGAATTTTTTCTCCCTCTGTGTTGTTTCGTCAAACACACGACCTCTATGTATGTCCGTCGACACACTCTGCAGATTTGTTTTTTACGACTCTCACGTAAAAGATAGGTTCAACAACCGTACCTCATTAATTCGTACGACTCACACGTACAGGACACTGTTCCTCAGACCACTGCCCAATTACTAACTTTTAACCGAATTATTGACAATAGCCTATAACCATATTTAGACAATTCAATATCACACAGTGACCAAAAAGAATATCTCACCTGTTTCTTTAAGACCCCGCGTCAGCAACAGCGTAACCAGTAAAACTCCCCTAGAATCGGCCCCGCTGTCTCCGAAAAATTTTGGAGGTTAAGGCAGCTGTTCCAGCCGGATTGATCAAATCGCCATCAGAGGGAGAAGTCTGTTAAACGCTGAGCAGACGAGGATTCCGAGTTCCGGCACCAAGTGTAAAGGAAGAATTCGAGTGGCACTGTGTCGATCTGAATAGTCAAGGGATATGGTTTTAATACAATTTATTAGACTATACAATTACATATGATTTAAACAAAGTACTTTGTGATCCGTCTTGGCGAAGGGTGTGATAGCCACAAATCGTTCGCAAGAGTGATGATCAGCCAGCACTCATGCACTGCCTTATATAAACTTAAGATCAAATGGCATTCTATATGGTCAATCAATCAATGAAACAAACTCCGTGATTGGCCAACTCAACTTGGTGACAGTTTGAAACAATACATCTCCCTAGCGATTGTTTCACTGTTCTTTGATGTCACAGCTCTCCCCAGAGCAGTAGATAATAAAGCCACAGGGGTTGACCAGTCAAATGGTCAACTGTCCTTTGTGTGACCATCTTCAAACAATACTTTTAATTAACACAAACAATGAAACAGGACACAGTCCTTCTAGCCAAAGTTCAGAGCAACTGTCTCATTGACCCCTTACAGTAACCAGAGGACAGAAGGCCATATAAAATGCTTCACCCATCCCCCAGGGCAAGCTGCCCACAGAGCCATCAGCACCTCACATTCCTTTGAACTCAACTTAATTACCTTCCCTTCCTGTCTCTTACCAATGAACATAGAAGATTATAGATTTCATACACATACATCTATGCATATGACCAACATTTCCATTACATCATTCACTAGGTCACTAGCTCTCTCTCTCTCGCTTGCTCACACTCTTTCTCACTCACTCACTCACTCGTTAACTCACTCGTTAACTCACTCGTTAACTCACTCGTTAACTCACTCGTTAACTCACTCGTTAACTCACTCACTCTTGGCAACATCCTCCAGGTGCTTCAGAAGAAGTTTGAGGACTTTGTGGTGGAGGTGAACACCTTGGGCCACAGCAAACTGGGCTCGGTGCAGCAGCTTGGCCGAGAGGTCAAATCTGCAGAAGGACAGAAGAGAGAGGCAGTCCTGAGCAGACTGTGGGATGACCTCAACCACACCATCAAGATCAGAGATCAGGTAGTCGACTTTAATAGATGATCTTCGAGTTATGATGGTGCCTGAACAGCCACGTTGACCTGCTCTCTCTCCTGTGTCAAACAGAACCTGCGGGGAGCGAGGGAGGTGCACCAGTTTGACCATGATGTGGACGAGCTGAGGGGCTGGATGAGTGAGAAAGAGGTGGTGCTGAACTCGGAAGATCACGAACACGACCTGCTGGGAATCCAGGCGCTCATACGACAACATGAGGGGCTGGAGGTAAGGAATGGACCCCAATGGTTTGCTTTTCAAAATAAAAGTCTTGAAAAGGGGAAGGGTAGCTTCCAAGATAAATTGTGGCCTGAAGCAGGCCTTTAACAGTTGTAAATATGGATGGAGAAATAATTCAAGGAATGAGTTGTTTTAATTCATGAATAAAATAAAATAAAAGAATGAATTAAACTAAATCAACACATTGTATTATGTATCAACAAATATCCATGTGGATCCTCAGAGGGACCTGGAGGTGATGGAGGGGAAAGTGTCCAGGACCCAGGAGGAGGGCAGGGCTCTGGCCAGGCGACACCCCCAGGTGGGGGCCAGTCTGAGGGAGAGGCTTGAGGAAATGGAGGCTCACTGGGCAAGTCTTCAGGCCAAGGCCAGCCAGCGCAGGACCAGGCTGGGTCAGGCTGAGGCTGTCCAGAGATACCTCACTGACTGGACAGAACTCATGTAGGTGGTTCTTTTAACCACTTTGGTGAACTAAGAAGGTCACTGAGGTGTATTTGTTCCCCCCCAAGATAAACAAGATGTATTCAATGCTTGGTGATGTTACTTATGTCTGGTTTGTCTTGAAGAAAAAAAAACTATTTTATACCTGAGTGAACTTCCAAGCATTCTAGAAAGAAGACGTTTAGAAAAAAAGACTGTCTTCCAGGGCATGGCTGAAGGAGACCCTTTCCCTGGTCAGAGGGGAGGGGCTTGGAGGGGAGAGAGCAGACCTGGAGCAACTAATCAAGAAGCACGAAGAATACCACGTCCAGATTGACAGGCAGTCTTACAAATCACAGGCTATGAAAGACAGAGGCAAACGACTGGCAGAGGAAGGCAGCTTTATGTGCCAAGAGGTATGAAACACAACCATCTTTCCATCCATCGGTCCATTCTTTCATTCAACCATCCATCCACTCGTTCATAAATATATTCTCGTTCTCCTGCCGAGCTGATGAGATGTGGTTACTTCGGGACGTAGCTGGTAGATGCAGACTGTTGTACGTCTCTTCGGTTCCAAGCTGAATGAATAATGTGTAATGATGCAAGCGTCCTGTGCGTGTGCAGTTGGAGGAGCGTGTGTGGGAGATGCAGGACTTGCAGGCCCAGGTTGCGGAGGTTTGGGAGGAGCGCAGGGTGGCGTACCAGGAGGAGCTGGAGGTCCTGCAGCTCCAGAGAGAGATGGAGCAGGCGGAACACTGGCTCTCCACCTACGAGGCGACCCTCAAGGCAAAGGACTACGGGGTACGACGGCTGCAGACACGCATGGATGAACGTCCAAAAAGACGGCAACTCTTCTGTTCAGTTTTTTTTTTTACAACCATAACCTTGTCCTTTAAATCATATTTGAACCGTAACCTTTTTATTAAATGTCTAATCTTAAACTGACATACTTTAGTGGACCTAACACGAGTAGAAAACGTGAAAATGTGGTAGTACCCAGACATTAGGGATGGACACGCACCCTCTCTCCAGTCGCTCAGCAGAAGGCTCTCCTCTTTGACAGGATTCGGTGTCCGACGTCGTGGAACTCATGAAGAAACAGGAGGATCTGGAGGCCATGATGCAGGCCCAGAGTGATCGCTTCACAGCCCTGCAGAAAAAGAGGACAAAGGTAGGCTACCACTACCTAGCCTGTAACCCAGGTAGGCTATCTTTCACAAGCCCTTAATCCATGTAGCCAGTACACGGCCAAGGTCCTAACCCGGTTATCTTTTGTTTCAGCGTGAACAGAGGCTGTTAGGTCTCCAAGGCGATGAGGAGGATTCTAGAAAGAAGCCAATGAGAGTGTCCTCCTTGAAGAGGAAACCGTCCGACCCTAAAAACCCTCGTGTTACTTTCTCTCAAGCCCCAGTCAACACGTCCGGCAGTGGCACAACACCAGAGAGGCCAGGCCTGGGAGAACGACCAGAGAGAGGGAAGAGAGAGACGTCAGACAGAAGAGAGAGTCCAGAGAGAGGAGAAGGAGGAGAGAGACTAGAGGAGGAACCAGACATCATCTCCAGTGGACCAATGTTCAGCCCCAAACCCACCCCTGCTCCTAGGACCTGGACCAACCACAGCCCGGCCTCTGTGACCCCCTTCACCTCATCCGAACCCCACGCTACAGTCCCTGAACCCCCTCCCCAGTCCCACTCCCCAGCTTCTTCCCCCACCCCCCTCAGCCTGGCTCATGAGGAACAGCGCCCAGCCAAACCCTCTATTGGCCCCAAACCCAGGGGTTCCTTCAAAGACAGGAAGTTTGTCCCTCCCTCTGAACCTGCCCCTGCCCCACCTGTGTGCATACCCACCTCGGCTCCCAGACAGCTACAGAACCAGACTGCCGACTCTCCTCCAAGCACCAGGAAGTCGGATGCTGCTGACTCCCCACCGACACCAATCAGGGAAATGCCTACACCCCCTGACTCCCCCTCTCTGCTAACCAGGAAGACGCCTTCATCCCCAAACTCCCCGCCCAGTCCAATCAGAGAGCAATCTACTGCCCTAGCAGACCTGGATCTGCCTGAAGAATCCATCACCATCTCTAACTCCACATCTGATGAAAGTGATGGAACACCTGTCAAACTGGATGGCATGTTAGAGATCAAGCTGAAACAGAAAGTAAGAGATGGATTCAATCTTAATCGAACAATAATGATTTGCTTTCGAAAAACTAATTGTGAATTCAAGCCTTTTCCCATTGACAATGTAATCATTTAATCAATTTGGTATTATTTCTGTGTGTGTGTGTGTGTGTGTGTGTTTGTGTGTGTGTGTGTGCACCTAGGGAATGGACCACTGGGAGTCCGTGTATGCAGCCATTGAGGGAGACTCACTCAACCTGTTCAAAGACAGAGAAGCAGCTGTAGAGGTATGTCCATGACTACTCCTCGAGACTTTATTACCTCAGAGTGACCGGGATGTGAACCAGAGAGACCGGGCTGTGAACCAGAGAGACCGGGATGTGAACCAGAGAGACCGGGATGTGAACCAGAGAGACCGGGATGTGAACCAGAGAGACCGGGATGTGAACCAGAGAGACCGGGATGTAAACCAGAGAGACCGGGATGTAAACCAGAGAGACCGGGATGTGAACCTCTTGTTTCTGTTGCAGAGGACGTCACGCTGGCCGCCTATCCTCCTGGTGGGAGCTGTGTGTAAAGAGAACACCTTCTACCGCAGGAAGGACCACACCTTCAAGCTCATGTAAGGGGGCCACTTCTAAACTATCAGCACTTCTGTGTAACATTCTCAGTGGGCCTTAAGGCCACGGCCAGTGATGTTTGGTCAGGAAATAAAATATACAAGGATGGTCAAATAAACAAACATGGTCTATGAATGATGCTTCGTAATTGAATTAGAGGACAGATGAATCTGACATGAGGATAAATATGGGAGGGTGACTGTGATGTGTACGTGGTCCTTACAGACTGGAGGATGGGAGTCAGTACCTGTTTGCAGCGACGAGCCGCGAGGTGCAGCTGAGATGGGTGGAGACTCTGCAGAGCAGCACCAAGTCGGGCAGCTCCTCAGAGGATTCTGGGTAAGACTGCTAAGACACAGAAAGGGTTCTCCCTCTGAACCCAAGGGCTTGCAAGTCTTGATTTTGTGGAGTGTCATTTATTGAAACCTGTTTGTTTGGACGAAATAGTCAAATTTGCTTAGATCAACTCTTTAAACGTTCCATGCACTGTCACTCTTTGAAAGCGTCACTCATCCACGTTGATGTGTGCTGTGTTCAGAAAGTCGGCAGCTGTCGACATCAGGTCTGGGTTGGTGACTGAAGCAGCGGAGAGGCAGACCTCCAGAGGACAGGACAGCTTCTACGGCCGTGACATGGAGCCTTCCCAGGACAGGGAGCCTCCACCCAAGCCCCCCCACACCTACTACAACAGACACCACTATCCAGGAGGAGGGGAGAGTAGAGAGAAAGGTATACGTGTTGGGGTTAGGGGGGCAGTGTGGGGTATCATCCGTTGTCTTCAGTCATACATCAGATGTATTTGTTTCAGGATGTACAGTACTGTGCAGTCTTCGGAACAAATATACAAAGTATAAATACAAAAAAGTCAAGCAAAAATGCTTAAGGAATGCTTAAAAAATAAGGAAGGCAAAAGACTAAACAAAACTTTTCTCAACATTCCACTTTTATACTACTGCCAAATACAAAAGACCAAAAAACGAAAATTCAAAACAATATTCATGTAAAAGATCTTGAGGTGCCAAAGACTTTTATCCACAGTACTCAGTACTGTATGTTGAGACAAAAACTGTTTACAAATTGTATAGCTTAAAAAAAAATCTTGTCCTCTCGTTTCAGGGAGCGTGACCTTAAAAAGTTACAGGAGCCTGGAAAGGATCCAGCCCCCCTCAGATCCCCCGCCCCCTCCCCCCCAAGCCCAGGACGTGACGGGGTTCACAGACAAACCCAGGAAGAGTGTTTTCCAGAAGCTCTTCAAAAAGTGACCAAAGGCCTCCGAGAACTCTGAGCCAGAGAGGGAGCGGGTCATCACAACTAAATCATTTTACATTCGTTCTTATTCTGATCTTTTATCTAGTCGTAGTTTTTTAATCCAAGTTTAAATGAGGCTTGCTGTAGTATAGCAACATTTCATTCTGTATGAATCATCTTAGCAGTACAAAATCAAAACATCATAAATACATTCACTATAACAATCTATCTGATTGTTTCTCATGGGATCATGCATGTGCCTTTCCAACATTTTTGTTCAGTGAATATATTTATTCTTGAAATTACTTTTGTATTAATTTACACATAGGTCTACAGTACATCATACTTTGCGACAACATTTCTATAGACATGCATGTTTTAATCATGTCTGTTATCATCATTTGTATCTGGGATTATTTAGCTTGACAAAAACATACATGGAATGCTTAACTTTGAATGTCCTCACACTAAGAGATTACACCAAAGATCAAATAAGGAATATGATTGATAATCTTTCCACTTCAAGATCTGATGAACTAAGCAAGTTGGAGAATGTTGATTGGTTATACATTGCACTAACTTTGTAGAAATAATTTTCCAAATTAATAAATTACAATTTTATATGATGCTGTGTGTTTTTGGGTGAAGTCCTTGAACTGTGAAAGCTACTTAAGACTATAACCGCAAGATGGCGGCACGCACAAAGCAATGAGCCCATCTTCGACCTTTCTTTGGATTAAACATCGAGATTGTGGTTCAAAAGTTCATTCCAGGGTTAACCTTCGCCTGAAAGCCTTAACTATCCTCTAGGATAATAGGTTATCTATCAGTTGCTGAATATTGTCCCCATGGTACTCACGTCACGAGTGTTTTCCGATTTCTTCTCTAGTCGAGGAATAAGTTTATGGCGATACGTTATTGTGAATCATTGGTAAATTAGCCCTATTTAGACTACAGATTTAAACTAGGCCCATCCAAAAGTTTTTTGGTCCTTAACGACCACTCATTATCTTTCTCCCCCCCATTATTATGAAAAAGATTTGAAGAACTGCTTCTTGAAATCTTGTTTTGGGAAACTCTGCGACTCATGATCATTTAGGAGCCTTAGGACGTTAAGACA
This sequence comes from Hypomesus transpacificus, assembly GCF_021917145.1. Classification (NCBI taxonomy): domain Eukaryota; kingdom Metazoa; phylum Chordata; class Actinopteri; order Osmeriformes; family Osmeridae; genus Hypomesus; species Hypomesus transpacificus. Next base: position 3,601,940 of record NC_061062.1, read on the forward strand.
TTTCCAAATTTGCAGAGACGTGCTTCCGAGCAATATAGTTCAATAATACATTTGATTACTAACACGGATGTGGCCTAGCCTACTGAGCATTCTCATAAATTAAACGTTTAGGAGCTGATTCAATACACAATAGAATGAAAGGAAATTGTTTACTAATTAATATTTGAAGGATCAAATGTATGTATTCTCACAGTATAATGTCATTATTGGTAGGCTATTATTGTTGTTGTAGATGCAGCCTATGCATTATACTAGTCTAGGCACTGTCATAGGCTACGTTTCTACGTTTCTGTATTTGTTTTTCAGATTATCATACTTCTGGTTACAATGGCTTGTACATTTTCGTTAATTATGGAAAGATTTCTATAGTAACCTATAACGACGCAGATTTTGGTTAGCCGCATGCGTTATCATTCAATATCTGTAATTCCGATCACGGCTCACAAAAGCTGCAGCAGAAGATCCAACGAATCCCACTGCTGAAAGGAGCTAGTGGAATTATGTTTGTATCCCCACTGTTGCGCTACAAACGCCTTTAGTAGCACGGAACAAATTGAATTATCCGGAAAACACATATTCCCCGGGGCAGCCATCACACTGACAACATTTATTAATAATGTTGGACCCTAATTTCATTTTTCAGGTCTACAGCTCTCCTGAAATTGTAATGACAATCTTATCTGTTTCCCAGATTCGATCTTGCAATCATTTTTGGCCTACAGCATATCGCCTATGGCAAACAAAAATAATACTTAGGCTGCATACAAAAGTTTATGTTGATCTGTCCATGTTTGTGTATAGTTTGTTCCATTTCAAATGTGGGCCTTATTTAGGTCCTGTTCAGCTAAGCATAGCACAACATTTTCCTAACAACGTAGTTCTTTAATATATCAAACTGGCCCATGTTTCAATCCGAGATACTACACATCAATGTAGGCTATCCTACAATTCAGGATAGACCGTGGGGAGCTTCTGCATGTTGACTGTTTCTCAGGCTTTACAAGACTATTGACGCTATACGGTGCAGCCTACTGGTAGACTGCCATTCAGACAACAAACCTGGCGATAATAATATCTATAATAACCAGAATAATGTAATAAAAAAGATGTGTAGTTGAGTTTATTATTGGAAATATGCATTATTTCTACAATAGTTCTACACTATTTTCTACACCTATATGCTTACATGCATAGCCATATAAATTCTAATTCACTTTCACTTCACATTTTCATTTTGATGACATTTGCCTATTATTAAAACAATGCCGAAGATAATAGCTTGAAGACAGGTATCGACATTGATCAGCAAACACGTGCATGGATGATCGTAATATAGGCACACTGTCTGGTAATGAATATTAATATGACAAAGGACACTGGGCCTATAGGCCTAACTCAATAGTTTAGGCCATAAGCTCCACTTTCTTCTATTTCACAAGGAGGCTAGGTCTAATGCTTTATTTGTTAAAATAGAATTGATCAAATGTGTGCCTTGTATCCGATTAATTCTGAGTCTTTGCAGTCCACCTAGGCTAGTATCAAAAAGCATGCTTTCTCTCTTGTCTACCGATAGAGGGCTATGTAGCCCTATACATGGCCAAAACCATGCCTCTGAATAACGGGAGCCGTGTCTGCCTCTGTTTTCCAGTGTCTTATTTCCTCACGACATTATTTATGCCCCGAAGTGTATAATAACCATGTTTACATGAACGCCATGTTTATAAATATTGTGCAGTGCTTGTTGAGTGGCCTCGTCATTGTATTCAAATAAATTTACAACTAAACTGAGTATAGTAAGGTATTTAGGGCCAACAGGTAAAATGTGTGTTTGAAAGATGTAATTGTAAACTTTTGGGGTTTATATTAGGAATTAGGCCTACGACAGACTTGTTGAGCAATGAATCCCTTTTCAGTTTTCCTTTGACGCCATGCGTCTTTCTTTTTTTTGAGAATCACTGAAAGATGTTCATATATCAAATGAAAATCGGATATTCGATAATAACGTCTCCAATAATATAATAATATCTGTATAGCGTGGCTTTGGAAAACACAATGTATGCTTCCTATTGAAAGTTATAGTGATGTAACATTAGTTAGGAATTCAAAATTGTGTGACATGGGCATTCAAATTCGTATCCAATTTGAAGTGTTGCATTCATAACCATGTCTTACTAGCCATCACCACCTTCTTATGTTCTGTTTTTATTCATCGTAAATCAGATTTTTCTGCACCCAATTTGGTTCGAACAGAGAGAGGTAGAGAAAGAGGGGGGAGGGCTTGATTTATTCTAATTATTGTAAACCTGGGTTCAATCATACATATGTAGGCTACACAACATCACTTGCTTCGCTTTTTATAAACTTTTCTTTTGTTGCCTTAGTCATTTCTTAAATGTAACGAAAATACTTGAGATTTGTGTATAAGGTTTGAAAGGTAATTGATTAATTTGATGGTAGATGGATGTGTTTTTTCTTCTCTAGATTGTTACCCTCAAACGTATAAAAACACACGTCCACGACTTTATTTGTTTTCTTATGCAGGTTTGCTGTGCTGAAGGATAGCGTTGACAAGCGACCTTTCTTACTAAGTGATGCGGTCCCGCTGGTGCCTTCCAAAATCACATTCTCCCTCCCTGGGAAAGATGGACGTAGCGTTTAACATGAGAAAACGATAGAAAAGCGTTTGTGCCTTCCCAACTTGACTGCTCCACTCTGTGTACTGCCTACCTGGAAAAAACATGTATTTTAAAATTGTAGGCTATTCATAAAGTTACATTTTCATATATTACTAGCAAGTTTAACAGGACTACAAATAGGATGGCAAACGGGTAATTCCTTCTTCCATAGCCATAACTGCATTTAAAAAGTATAATTTTTAGTTTAGTAAAATTATGTGTAAGTGTCCAATATATTCTTAAACGTTGTTACATGTTGTTGTTACTAATTGATCAATGTGTTATTACTTTTGTAGGTGTCAATAGTAAAAGTAGCCTGGTATGCCTTGCAGTATCTATCATTAGCATTATCGTTAATTTAAAAAATCATAACAAGAAAAGCTTAATGGTATTGGCATTCAGCCAACTACATTATTACTCACACTGTAATGTCTTATATCAATTATGTTACTAATGCTACTATTTGAGATTTTAATATTTGGGAATTTGAGTAAAGAAAATCCTCTCATTACACTTGATCACATGCTGTAATTGGCCATTGTTAGTAACTATTCTTAAGACACAAACCCTATACCAGAAAAGGATACATTTATAGCTTAAGGAAAGACGGTCAACTCTCGGTTGAGTTGAAACAATCACTGGGCCTTGTAGCCGGCAAGCATAATAACAATGTCCTAATTACTATATGAATTAAAATACAGGATGTTACCATGACATTTACCATGACATTGATATCTATATGAAAAGTGCATAAACAATATGTCCACGCCAGAAAAGTAGCCGTGTGGGAATTTATAACGGCTGTAGGTCTCTCTCCTACGCATCCCCCCCTCAACTCTCTCTCTTTCTCTCTTTCTCTCTCTCACTCTGTCTCTCTCTCTTTCTCATGCGCCCGCGCTCCAACTGTTTGGAAACGTGTCTATGCGTACGTGCTTGTGTTTGTGTGTTTGTGAGTTTGTGGCACATCCTATTAAACACACATATTAATGTACCTAAACAGACGAAGAAAAACAATGCAACGCTGGCCTAGATTGACCTTTAGACTATTGGAAGTATTGGTTTCTGCAATTGTATGTAACATGCTTTGAACCCACAATGGGTGTCAATTCTGAGGCCCAGTATTATATACAGATATCGTTTGGATTTAAGCCTATAGCCAAATTTACTATGCGAGAATAAGGAGGAATGGAATGCGATGATTTACGAATGTTTAAATTCGCAGGTGTAATATATCTTATTGTCAAGACCCCACCCTGGGGGCAATTATTGGTTGCACAACATATGTTCAGCCTAAGCTATTTTACAGTTCACACAATTGTAGACAAATTTGTCTCTGGGTTCTTGTTACCAGTCAGTATTTAGATGATGATCCATACAAGAGATGCATTATTAATGGATTATTATTTTGTAGCATTTGTTACAGTTGCTCTTTCCCACATTGCATTTATATTAATGCTTTACTTTCTGATTAAACTCTATTTATATCTTTGGAAAATTCGTTGTATTTATGTTATTTTACTGGATTCATATCTAAATGTCAACAACATTAGTAAGGACTTCTGTATGTTTCAACTAAATCTTTAGGTACAAATAGAAGGACTTTAAAGGCGTCTGACTGGAGAGGCTTCCATTCAGATAAAGGGCGGGGGGCAAGGAAACGTGTAGGCCAACACATAATACGTTATATGTTCCTTTAAATGTATAGTGTACTTTTTTAACAGTACTTATCATGGCATGATACACATTTATTTGTGGCATACAACACGTGAAAATATAGACCAGGCCCACATAAATATAAGCAAATAAAAATATGCTGTATGCTAACAAATTGTTATAGTTTTGTTTGAGACATAAAGTAGTACCTCTTTTCGGCGGCTACTTTACAGTTTTTCTCTTGTGTTTATCGCCCACGGTCTGTAACACGCTTTTGTGACGCTAAGAAATGTTGGGTAAGCAATCTAGAAATATCAGAAGCAGTGACATGGATTTAGGTGGTGTGATCTATTTTCTTGGTATGCTTTTGGTCCGAGGTAAAGGAACTGCCTTTGTTGATGGGGGTGAGTGCGTTCTACATTGCAATGGAGGTTGTGTGTGTGTATCCTTGCGCACTTGGACAACTGCTAAGAACTGCTCCACGATTGGTTGAAACCTAGGAGGACGCGTTAATACTTATGGTGCTGTGGTTGGCTGCGCACTGTAAAGGTTCAACCAATTTTTTTACAGCTTAGTGTCTGTGGCTCCGTAATTAATTGTAGCTATCTGTCTCCTATCGATGTGTTTTTTAAGACCATGAAATAGTTGTTTTTTATTTGCAGAGTTGCCGGCGATAGAGATTGAGACCCAACTGTGCTGCTGGTTACTGCCATTATACCTTGCGTGTGATGTTGGATATGGGAGAACGGAAAGAAGTGAAAATGATTCCTAAATCGTCGTTCAGTATAAACAGCCTGGTGCCTGAAGCCGTCCTAAATGATAACCACCGACCAGTCCCCGAGGAAGAGGAGAAGATGTCTCAGCCTGCACTACAGGACACTAAGTCGGAGAACACTTGCACTAAAAGTGACAACAATTCCAACCAGGAATCGACTTGCAACGACGAGAAGGAAAAAACGGATGAGAAGAAGGATTGCAAAGACGGGGAAAGTGGTAAAGACGGAGAAAAGAAAAACGGCAAGTATGAGAAGCCGCCTTTTAGTTATAACGCTCTTATTATGATGGCGATCCGACAGAGCCCGGAAAAACGACTAACGCTGAACGGTATTTACGAGTTTATCATGAAAAACTTCCCCTACTACCGAGAGAACAAGCAGGGCTGGCAGAATTCCATCAGGCATAACCTCAGTCTGAACAAATGTTTCGTTAAAGTCCCGCGGCACTACGATGACCCGGGCAAGGGGAACTACTGGATGCTTGACCCCTCAAGTGATGATGTCTTCATCGGTGGAACGACGGGCAAACTTCGCAGGAGATCCACAACATCTAGGGCCAAGCTGGCGTTTAAGCGGGGCGCTCGCCTAACCTCTGGCCTCACTTTTATGGACCGGGCAGGGTCTTTATACTGGCCTATGTCCCCGTTTCTGTCTCTTCACCACCCCAGGGCCAGCAGTGCCCTGAGCTACAACGGCACATCATCAGCCTATCCTAGTCACCCCATGTCCTACAGTACAATGTTGACTCAGAACAGTTTGGGGAACAACCATTCTTTCCCTTCCTCGAACGGACTGAGTGTTGACAGACTGGTAAATGGAGACATCCCTTACGCCACTCATCACCTCACAGCAGCGGCGCTGGCGGCCTCCGTGCCATGTGGTCTATCTGTGCCCTGCTCCGGGACATACTCTTTAAACCCGTGTTCCGTTAACCTACTAGCTGGACAGACAAGTTACTTTTTCCCCCACGTCCCCCATCCGTCCATGACGTCTCAGAGTAGCACCACGATGACTGCTCGAGCCACCTCCTCCTCCTCCCCGCAGGCTCCCTCGTCCCTGTCCTGCGATTCCTTACGGCCTTCCCTTCCCAGCTTCTCTTCAGGACTGTCCGGAGGCCTGTCTGACTACTTTACACATCAAAATCAAGGTTCATCTTCAAATCCACTTATACACTAACAAAACATCCACATGGAGCAGACTGTAAGTGAACATTTTACACCCATTTACCTTGTAAAATATCCTATAAAAGAGAGACTTAAGAACAAAGAGAAAACAAAACGAAAGCAGCCCGAAGTCCAGGTATTTTTTATTGATATTCTGCATTTATTTCTGTGTATATATGTCAAGTGTCGGGGAGGTGTTTATGGTTCCACTGTCAGCAACGTGCAATGTGATGAAAAAAAAAGAGAAAAACGTATAGGTTTTTGAAGAGGCATTACCTTTAGAATGTGTATTTAAATAGTGTCTGCAGATTTGCCTAATTTTTTAAATATTAAAAATATCTAATACCATCACATCAGCCACCAGTGGCCATGTTTGCAGTATTATCACGTATATCATGCGTGCACTGGTGGTGGAAATATGATTTGTGAAAAATTAAAGACTAATTTTTGTTTTCATTTTCAAATAAATGTGTTTTCAAAAAATGCAGAATGCCCATACCAACCTATGGCTCTTATTATTTTGTCCTCTCTCCCATTAGGAACAATTAGTACTTGATACAATCATTTATATTTTCTACACGATACTGTTACTTTTTGGACCAAAGAATCGGTTTAGATGATACTCGAGAGTTCAGTATTTCAGCAGCAGCATAAGACAGGGCAGATAGGAAGGGGACAAAATGAATGAATGCCTCTGGCCTGTGTTGTGCATATTTTACTGTATGTGATCACCACCCGATCGCATTCTTTTTTGTAATTAGTGACATGTCAATACCTATTGTAATTATAGGTTAACTTTGCGAACGTGTAACCCGTGTTGAGCAAATGCCTCATAAAAATATGGAGTGATTGTTTATGTCGTCTCTTTAAATTTCATGGTTGTGATATTGTGGTCTTTATTCCCGTGTTTGTCGCTTAAACTGTTAATCGATCAAAAATAAAAGAATAGGTTACGTTCTTATCCAACCTTTGTCTTTATTAACATTCCTTTATGATAGAGAAACGTTTGGCTTCTCTTTTGCATGTCTTTGAGCGTGGACTGTATGGGCGACAGGCTGGGTGGCTGTGACTTGGGCCTTGTCCGAGGGGGACTTTTCTATACACCGTCCGTCTTTTAGAGGAAACTGTCACTAAACTATATCACATGCTCATTTCTCATTTGGCCTACGTCTATTTATATGTGAAGGAAATAATCCATGGTAGATCCACGCGACTAGTAGCCTATGATCAACTTAATTGAAGTTACATGCATGCGCTGTACAGTTGTACGAAAAATGCTCTGCTATGCTGCTGTGCTTCAGGGCTCGTGAAGGCCAGTTCATATTTTGTTTCCGTATGTGATGCTTTGAGAACATACAAATGAAACCGGTATTTGTGAGAATTTTTGTGCTCCTTCTTACTCCCTCTAGCATCCTATATTGGAGGCTTTTGATGGTTTGGCTATTGTGTATTAATTGTTCCGCCATAGTGAGAAAGAGAGCGATAGAGATACTGTGAGACAAATCCTTTCTTAGAGAGGTTTGTCAACCATTGTCCGCCATTTGTTTGAGGAAAATGTATTGTCTTACCTTATGATGTTTATGGGAAAGAGATGCACTTCTGTATTGACTTTGAACAAGTAGGCCAGGATCTGTAGCCTTTCCCTTTCTGCTGACAATTAGTTGTGTTCATTAGAAATAGAATAGACCTGGTGGTCAGGCTTGTATCCACAATAAAACACAACAAAGCTCAACTCTCAGCTCTACGCGGCCAACAATTTGTTCATTTCCTAAAGAGGCATCGTGTTAAATGAGTCCAACTGTAATGCAATAACCTCACTGCTTTTCACAATGGGCCGGTGGAACTCAATATCTCCCTCGCAAGATGCTATCGTTCAAATGTTAAATGGGGTGACCACTCAAAAGACAATGACTAAAGGGCTTGGGTTAAAAGTACAAGGGACATATCTTCCCATACTTTATTGTTACTTCATTTGTCAATTTGAAGTTTATTTGATCCAATATGTTAACAGAAGATTTGGAGGGGTATGCCAACGCGCTATATGCCAACAAACAATGACATTGGTCAACTATTTATTATTTGTTCTAAGCAAGAACAATATTATGCAATCTAATTAATTGTATTAATGTATTAATTAATTGTATTAATTAGAGTGCCTTGTGTTAAGATGAACGTTTCAATATTTGAATGTTTTAATCAAGCAAACACCTTTTGTTAAGGAAGTGAAAATGTATGATTAGCCCATTTTAGATATAAAATATTAACTTTGACAAAAATAGGCCTACTACTATCACTAATAATGATAATAAATATTTCTTATTTCTCTTATTAGGCTAAAATAATTGTACATTTTTTATAGCTGTATACCAATAACGATAATAGGCTAATCATTGTATTAAAAAATATATATATTATTATTTTTAGTATTATTATCATTACCTATTATTGAGACATTTAGTAAGGTCTGATACTTGACCTTCCTGAGAGAAGTAGGCCTACATTTAAATATATCAAGACGCAAGAAACCAACAATAAGTATTTATTTATTAGCTTGTATTTTACGTTTCAGACACAATTAGCAACCAATAGCCTACACCTGAGCCACAAAGAGTATTCTGTATCATTTAGAACAAAGCGTCAATTGAGGGATTGCGTGCCTATGGTCTTTAGGATTGAGTAACCTCAGATTGCATACCGGCAGGTATAGTGTCTTTGGAGACACTATACCTGACCAAGCCCATGCGTGTCTCTGAAAAAAAAAACTGATTTTGAGTTTTAATGCTTATTCAGTGCAAATAAACAGTAGGCCTAACGGTCATTTAGTTTCCTTCCCAGTGATAGGCTACATGTGTACGCATGTCTTTCTAAACAACCCTGTAGCTTCTGTCTGGTATTCTAACCTTATAGGCCTTGTTCAGTTTTCAAACTGGCTGTGGGCTGAGGCTACAGGGACATAAACCTAAGCCTGCCTGTGTCGTTATAGTGAAATAAAATGTTAGCCTACATTTTCATAGTTTATGTGTTATAATCAAAATATGCCTAATGTTGTCAACGTACGACCGGCTTGTTCTTCTAGTAGTCTGTAATATTAAGATAGTGGCCTAGATAATTTGGATCATTGTTATTATATAGGCCCTATCTTAAATTACTCACCATTAACTATATCCTGTAAGGGTCCTATAAATTCATACCTTCACGTATCAGGCTAAAGTTAAATGGGAAGCAACATTTAAATTTGACTTTAATGTATTACTCTTATGCATTTAGATCTGTGCTACAGTGGCTACTCTTCGGAAAAGATTTAGCTTGAAACCCGCACAAATACGGACTTTCATAAGATTACACTGCTAGAGTCGGTTAAGACAGAGCAAGAGGAGGATGTAGGCTACACTTGATCTTAGCCGACAAAGGTGATGAAACTGACAATTCTGAGGTGCCGCAAGCACGGGCCTTAGAACTAAATCTGACCTCAAAACTCGACTGTCATTTTAACAACGGAAACACCACAGCAAAGCATAACAACGCAACAATAGGAAAGGCTTTAATAATTTAGGGAATTTATAATAACACACTCATAATATTAATAAAAACAACAGCCTGCGAATAATTTTCCGTTAACCTATTATTGCATGCATAAAAGCATGATTACACTAGATTATTATTTTAGCTACGATCAATGTCGTATTAAAAATCTTCATTTTAAAAGCCATAGTCTAAATTTGGATTAAGAACGCGGAAGTAGCCTATCCACCAAAGGGCTGTCTTCTCATTTTCTTGCAGTGGGGATTGTCAGCCAAGATTGTGTCTTTGTCCTGTGTACTGCGTGTAGGTCCTAAATCGACAGACTGGGGGCGCTAGAATCTTGTAGAGAGTTAAAGCAGTTAGGAGTTCGGATGTCATGCTTTGATACTTGTTTGATAGTCTTATCTTCCTTGCTCGTGGTCGACAGGGTGAAAATGGTTGGAGGAGCATGAGGAGGTTGAATGGACAAGGTGCAGACAAAGCTATTTCAATAATTTCAATCAGGATCCAATCTAGTAGGCTACAAACTCTGAGGCTCTTATTCGACGGAGACTCAATGACTTGAAGTCTAATTGTAATTTTGGAATCCACATTGTCTTAAATAAATGCTTATTGTGTTATTATTTTATGTGGCTAATTCACCTCTCTCTTTCTCTATACCCCTCCACCACCGCCTTCTATCTCTGTGTGTCTGTGCGTGTGTGTGTGTGTGTGTGTGTGTTTCTGTGTTTGTAAAGTGTTCAGATCGCCATTATTTTGTTCAAGCATGTCCGACTTAGGACCACATCAATAGTAATTAAATGTTGGAATGTCAGTTGAAGTTTTCTGCAAATAGCCTGCATGGTCAACTCATTCTACGTGTCACTTAAAGCAACAGGCTACATGGCCATCACCGACTACAAGAGGTGAAGGATTTGTTGTAGCCCGGCTGCATTTCTGTGCATGAGGTTCGTGTGAACGAACAAGAAAACATTCGACAGATCGTGAATAATCGTTTTAATGAGTGTAAAGCGTGCGACTTGGTGCACCGAGCTGTCGGGTTAAACAAACAACCCGCAGCCATGACGAAATCCGATTGTTTAAGTGCAAAGTGGTGTCAATTCAATTTCCGTAAAAACTACAGATCTTAAACAACGGAGCCCAAATCCTTTTAATATGACATTGCAATATTATCTTAAAGTGAATGTGATCTTTATTTGTGTTATTATAAAATGCACGGACTTGAATGCTGATGCGTGTTTTTCAAGTATCAATTAATAATGAATCTCCAATTCTCACTTGACCTCACAGGTTTACTTTTCCAGAACATCTTATGAGATCATGTACGATAATTTATCGATTTAAATTGTGATGAAATATGGTAGACTATAGACTAAAATCTCAAATGTATTTGCAACGCAAAACTGAAGTCTAATATTAGAAAAACGACAGTAGGCTATAGCCTATAGGCCTATACGCGTAAACATAGCTTAGAATAACACGGCTAAAGACTTTTGTTAATTATTAAAATAGTATAGGCATACAAAACAAACGGTAAACATATTTTGAGTAAAAAATCAAGTAAATTATAAAGAATCTGAACATTGTGTTTGTTGGTGATTTTTTGGGACCTGTCTGTTGTCGTAGATAGGACCTATATGTCTATTGATTTGGGCTATGGAGCAGGGTGACAATCTTAAAAATGACCCCGGATATTGATGTACAAAATCTTACACTGGCACACAACTTTTTTCAGTCTTTTTTATTTTTGTATTACCTTAAACATTGTGTGTAGGCCTACGTGTGCGCGCAGAGTTGGCCAACCTTGGCTAATGGTTGCATGCAAGCACTATGTTTGACTACAAGGTGAAGTTGGCCGTTACTGGAGTACAAGGTTAAAGGCAACATGCACACTCACCCACAGTTGCTTTAACAAAACTTTTACATTAGGCTACCATTTGACCAACACCATCATCGATAACCAACTGAAATGTATTTATGGTTAATTTGAGAATTAAGTGTATTTTTTAGGGCTACATCTTCACCTCCTTCTGTGTCACCTGCCATGGGGTTCCTCGTTAAAATTCCGTCAATCCCGCGTCAGGGAGACTTCTTGAAGTTTCTGCATTCGTTCTGTTTGTTGATCGATCCCACTGCTCACCTGAAGATTGCACGCTTGACTGATGCTCAGTTTGAATATCAGTTTGTCAACCAAAATCCAAATAGGCAATAATGACTCTGTATGCATGCGTTTTTGCTTAAAGGCTACTTCTGACAGGAGGTGTATTCAAGCGCTTTTCCATTCCTGCTGGCCTGAAGGTTTAGAGGCAATAATCCAACAGAAACTATACAGACATTTTCAGATATTTTCAGGCCATGCATTATCGGACAACATTAAATAGTGTAGCATGTTTATGTGGTGGACTAGTTTGTTCAAGGGGCCATCACCGGAGTTGTGGGGAACCTGATCTGCCTCACAATGTTTTGCATGCACTGAATTGGGTATAAACTGAGGATGCTGTTTGTGCGTTGAATTATTGTTATCGCCTTACTACTAAATTCGCGTGTTGGCAGTAATTAGCCTAAGCTACAATGAATCGGTTTTGCAAGCCTGCTATCTAAATTCCATTACATCACATCAAGTGCGTACAGCAATTTGTTCTCTGTTATTTAGTGTGTGTATTTTGGTAGGACTCGTATGTGGGACAACGTTCACATCAATCAATCCACGGCTCTGGTTCACAACTCTGACGGTGCATTAGATGAAACCTGTGATTCATTCGAAACAAACATATGAGGTGAGGAATTAGGCATAGCCCATCCCAGAAACATACACAGCAACAATCCAACTGGATGTTGTCGATTTCTTATTTGAATAATATTAAGCCTATATGTGAAGGCTATATGATTTATTTACCAGTTATTCCAAACCCCTTTTTATTTTATTTTTGGAACAAATTAATATTGCAGGCCTATTTATAATACAGTCTGTGATAAGAGCCATGTAGCAACATTTACGTTCACAGTTTCTTGGCTTGCCTACTATAGGCTATTTAAAATCACTGCAATGTAAAATGCTGCCTATAAGTCTAGAAAAGTAATGATTATAACATAGGTTTAATATAATTGCTGCATGCCATAGTCACTGTTATTGTTCTCTGTTGTTGTGTTACTAATGTTTAAACCGAACTTTCACAACCTCTAGAACTATACAATGCTTAAAATATAAAGGAATCTTTGCAGGTTATATGCTGTTTGTGTGGTGCCTATCGCCTGGCTGAAAACTAACCCTCTCACTCTCTCTCCAGCTCGAGTTGGTAAGATGATATTTGGAAATGAACCGCAACGGTCGACCTCCACTTAGTACATTAACACTGTAGAGGATCATTCCGTCGTAAGTGCATTCGCAGTCATTGCATTGTAGTGAACATATTTAAGTATTGGTAAACAAAAGCAATTTTCTTGCCCCCCCCCCCCACACACACACACACACACCACCCAAACATATCGTATAGCCTACATACAGATCCTGAAGAAGGAAAATGGCAAAGATTTGCATTTCCGATAACTCGCACCATATTCACCTAACCATTGACCCCTTATCCTATGTAATACACAACTCAAAGCTGTATGACCATAAAAACGACACTGGCTAATGATAAACAGCCATAACTCGTCTGCAAATGCCTAAAGTAGGCTACATTTTAAACATGTAATGGAGCCAGAAGACTAAAGGCATGTAGTCCCTATGCCTCATGAACATTCTTAATGACTTACCCTGGGGCAGTGCTATATCTATAGGGCTATGCTCCTATTATGACATCCATATGAACTGAAACCTAATCAATACATCTGATTGAATCACTTCCTGTTTAATGCGTTCAAAGACGCTATGTTATTTCTTAAACACTTCCCGAATTCTTGGAAATTAAACAATGTGTTGCATGAATCTACAGGAAAAAATATAGGCTATGTATTTTGCACTTTATGTTCAGGTAAAAATCTTTGCTAATTAGCCTAATTGAAAACGAGTTAGGCCTTTGTGAGAAGCAATATACATTTATTAATTTATCGTTTCCACTGCCATTGCGTTCATAGTTTTGTTGGCCTATTCACTGGTCTACCCTCCTGGTGTGACGTGTAAACTAGTCTACACTGTGGGGAGGATTATTCTCCAATGACACAACAGACAGTGCGTAATATCAGGGATTAAACCCATATGCCTAAACAACGACCGTAGTATTGCTATTTGTCCTATTGGCCTAAAACCGACAACAACGTAATTCACTAGCCTCACATACTATTTTCTCTATTCACGTAGAAATGGAGGACATATTCTTTTATTCCGTGTTTTGGGGGTTAGGCAGGTTGTCTATCAGAGCAGTGCAGGCGACAGTCAGTCTACAGGCCGTAAGATGATCTGTAGAGTGCTGGAGGAAAACGGGCAAGATTCCGGGCTTGCAAGCCGAGATATCGATCTACCTCAACCACCTAGACAAAGCCTCACCTGTTTCCTCTGTCCATACTTTATTTTATGCAGTCTAATGCTTGTTTTGTTTGACTTTTCTTTTATTTCCGTGGATCTGAGCTTTGATACACTTTTGGGACTACATAAACAGGGTGTTCTATCTGGACATCCCCTTCTCCCGTCGAGCTCCGGTGGCAGAGAGAGAGATCAAGACCACCCCTCTCCCCGCCTCACGGCTCACAGCGGAACAGAAAATTGCTCTCCGTTGTGTCTCGAATCAGGCCAGCCATAAAAGTTTTCATTCAGAAGAGCAGTGTCCAATAACATCCAACGTGAGATACAACTAATTACTCCATTATGGCCCCCAGTTAATGTTTCATAAATTGGATCCACTAAAAGGTCGTTTATTATTTATCAGGCTTCTCCTTGAGCTGCTTGTTAAACATATCAAGATTAGTTTCTGGGCCTTGTTTGGCCCAGCAGAGGCACGCCACAGTCTTGGCTACAAGCGTGCCACCGGCGAACGTTTTTAAAACCTTTCTCAAAATTGTTTTGAAACATAGAATATTACATAACAATTTTGACTCTGGTAAAGTTAACTCTAGTTAGTAATTTAAATATTTTTTAGGTACAGACAATTTAAATCTAGAATATGATTATTTTCATAACAGTCATAATTATTGGTGCCTGGTGTACATCTCGAATGAACTCAGTTTAGCAGACTGAGACTCTCAGCTGAATGAATGCTGGCCCGGCAGGCATCCAGCCGCTGGTGCACCTGCCATGATGTTCCTTCCCTCCCTACATGATCGTTCTGTGTTTACATCACATTCAGTGATCCAAATCAAGACTCTACATAATTATGTATGCCCATGCCATAAAATCCCACTGAAGACTGACTGTCACCGCTAATGTATGGTCTATGCAGTATTTTAAATACATGCCTGCATTTTCCTTTGGAATCAGGGAAGAATTACAGGTATTTGCGTGATTCGTGATCCACAGACAGATCCGTAAAGTGGATAGCGCGTGCATTAGCGCCCATGAGCGCGTATAGGGGTCAGAGCTCTTAACTATCTAATTTAAGTAACTAGATTCCCGAAATTATACAATTCCTCAAGCATTTGAACTAAAGTTCATCATTACACCAGTAGCCTAACGCAGACAGTTGGCTAATTCTAATGTGTAAAGGCTTTGGAACGATTATATATTTATAATGTGTGTGAGTGAGTGTGTGAGTGTGTGTGTGTGTGTGTGTGTGTGTGTGGTGGTTATGAGATGATGGTGGCTGCAGCACTGTGGAAACAGGGGTGTTTGGGGTCCCCTCTGCCTGACCTGAGCTACCATCTCTCTAATGGTCTGTTCACGAGCCTGTGACTCTCTTTCTCTTCCCTCTCTCTTTTTCTTTATCTCTCCCTCTCTCTGTCTCGGCACCACAGTTCATCCCTCTGTTTCTCTACCTCTGTTTCAACCCTTTGCGCCCCCTACTCTCTCTCTCGCTCTCTCTCTCTCATACACTTTCAATCTCTCTCTAAGGTTATCTGTAAAGTAGGATTGGTAGAGAGATAAGGAAACAGAGTGTTCTCGTTCATCATGGGTAATAATGATGCAGAAACAGCCTCCAACCTATGTGTCCTCCCAGCGCCAACATTGCTGAAACCTCTCATCGTTTCATCTGGTGTTGTACTCCTCTCAGTAAATAATCACTACAATCTCAACAGTCGTCATCGAATGTCGGGCACTGGCCTATCATTCAGGCAGCCTTCTCGTCCTCACGTCCTCCAATTACAACAGACACTGACTCCACTAGATATTGCTTGTTAGAGTGCTCCTGTGTAAACTTTGCTAAGCGAAAAAGCTGACAGTCGACGTGTCTACTAGGATGGGAATAGATGTGTCCAAAGACAGAAGAATACATCTACGAATTTGTGTTTTTTAATTTTGTGCAGACATTTCCAGCACAGACTCTATAGTTCATGACTTTGGGGCTTTACGGTCTACGCTGCATATTCATGTGACCAGGATGCTGTTTTTACTGGAGGATTGTTGTGGGTGAGGCATACAAACATTGAACAGCTTGTTGTCCTAGTTGTGGTGGTGATGTTTATAAAGATTAGCTCCCAACAGAAACACACACGCCAGTGACTCACAGCCACAATCACGGACAGGCATGCGTCCTTTACAGAGCCACATCAGATTGGAGCATAGCTTCATTGAAATAGAAGCAGTGGCGTAACTATAGGGAGTGCAAGGAGTGCAGCTGCACTAGGGCCCGTGGCGAAAGGGGGCCCGTCCTCGATCTCACCGTTAAAGTGAGACAACTTGACCGGGCCCCTTGAGGCAATCTGACCGGGCCCCTTGCACCGCTGTAAAACCGTAAGTTGAAGATCCCATATGATCCAGTGTTATCAATTCGCAAACATTTCTCAATTATGGTGTCAGTTATTCAGAATTATGAGCTATCACCTGCCCAATAAACATTTTAAAAACAGTCAGTGTTAACAACAGCAAATAATTAATTTTTCCTCATTTGCCTTTTGCTGAATGAAACAAATGTCGTTTTTATTAAGTAATATTGCCCTCGAAAAATAGCAAGGATGTCTGGGTAATATTGTTGTCAAAGATTCCCGCCCACCCACACACGATTGTTCCCATCCAGTTGTTGGAATACCACAGACAGTTGTTGTTGGGATACTACAGTTGTGTTGCATTAGCGTTTTGAAGCGAATTAGGCTACCCCATGCCATGCCCTTTAACATAAAAGTGGCTCCAGAAAGCGGCAGGAACGAAAAGAGCAATTTGTAAGTGGGGCAAAGCTGTCAAAACTATCCTCATTTGGATTGTGGCGAAGCGTGTTGAAGAGGACGCTACGTCTGACCCCCAGCTCGGCAACAGCAATGAGTGTGAAACTCAGCCACCAGGGTAGGCTAATAATTACATAACGTTTACTGTCTGGTGTATGCAGTTGACATATGGCTATTAAACGTCATAAAAATGCACATATAGGCCTAGGCTACCAGGCAGCGGCCAGGTTAGATATAGTAAACTATGTGCAGGATGTAGTCGGAAAATAGCTGAAGCTAGATAGACTAAATGTAAACTAGCATATTTAACGAACAAAAAATCAAATATTCACCATCGAAGTGACAGTTTTTTTTTACTAGTACCCAGATAGCACACATGACAGATCGAAACGTCATTCATAACGTCGGATAAGCCTTGGTAAATGATCAGATTTTCTTCTCATCTCTGTGCTCTATTTCAAATGTCGCAGATACGTCGGCTCATGACTGACTGTTCCATTATACTCATTCCGTGTTGTAGCAAGCATAATCTAGAGCCAGAGACTCGCGAGTCAGAGCCGTTCACTTTTGAAAACCGTAATCTATCTTCACATAGAAGGAGCAGTCGTTACCCTTAATTGTACATCATGAGTAGCCTAAATTTCCTTGCGCATCGCTAAACTGAAAACTCAATAATTTCGCCTGACGATAGGTCGGTAAGGGGCCCGTTGGTGAGATCTGCACTCGGGCCCGCCAAGTCCTTGTTACGCCGCTGAATAGAAGTATTATTTTATATCTCTCTAACATTTAAATAACCTAGCAAGTCAATCAATTGTAGCATTTTATAAAGTCATCATTAAAAACCCACCAACTCAAATTTCGTGATTTAACAAGAGGGTCCAGGTGGCCAAAAAAGCACCGACCACGACCAACACTCGCTCTTTCACTCCTTCCCCATTTCCCTGTACAGGTTTGTGTACCGCCGTTAGCATGTTGAGAGTACAGTAGTGTGTCATTGTGGTGAGAGAGCGAGCTGTAGTGGACTTCTGCTGCTCTAAAACATTGGGCGTCTCCGGAGAGCAGCCATAATCATACTATGCACACCTGCCAGCCTCTCGAGCTCGCAAAATACACCTTGCTTTAACATGGCTAAAGATAGTTAATCCCAGATCTTTTCCAAACATGTATCAAGTAAAAACGGGATTGCAATTCATGTAGTGTAGCCCTATGAGCATAGTTTTTGCAGGGTCATTCCAGTCATTTGCTACCAGCGCATGATGGTGGCTGTGTTACCTTTAAGAATGTGCTCTACTACCAACATATCTCTGTTGTTAGTCTCCATCCTCCCAAAACAATAAGATGGCGTGTTGTGACTGTGAGACCGGCAGTGGATTTGTCATGTATTTCCCTCTCCCTCTCTCTCTCCTCACCCTCCTACCTGTCTTCCTTATCCCGTGCTCTCAAGCGCTCTCTCTCTCTCTCTCTCTCTCTCTCTCTCTCTCTCTCTCTCTCTCTCTCTCTCTCTCTCTCTCTCTCTCTCTCTCTCTCTCTCTCGCTAGCTCTCTCTCTCTCTTTCTTCACTGTCTCCGACGTTTGGAGCGGCAGTCTCCGGTTCCGCCCCGTGATGTGATGCTCACCCATGCTGCGCGTGTTTACCGTCGTAATCAAGGTCCATGTAACTTGTTTGTGAAATGTTGTGCCTTTATGTTTTAGAGGTGCTATATAATTTGCAAATAGTGGGGCATGAAGTCACAGTTTGATTAAATTGCTGTCTGCAAAAAGATGAAAACAAAAGAAAGGATTGTACTAACAGAAGAGATGTTTGCAGTGTTTGACAATAAAGTGATATCTGTCTACAAGACAAAACATATAATTCCGCAAATTCTAAAAATATGCATTTGGTTTTTAATAGTTTTAACGCACATATATAGGATGTTTAGCGAGTGAACACCTGATAACATATGGCTTTTGCAATCCCACAAACCTATAAACTCTAACCCTAGATGTTTAACATCTTAATTTTAACTGAAAAAAGCGTGATTATTTTTTTTGCTGTTTTGTTCGATATCCTGATGGAACAGTCTATCCTTGGTGATAAATTGGCGAGAGCTTCTGGGTTACTAGAAAAGTGTTTCCCCAACATGTCCCGAAGTTTGCTGACAGAAAGACGGCTGCGCCTCCAAACAGTCTCCGCTGTGTGCGCAGCGGCCCGGCCCCAGGGACCGGCCTGCCGGGGGCTCAGTCACACAGACACGGGTCAGGGGACTCTTCTACCCACCCTGATTATACACGTCACTTCAAAATAGATGCTGCAAAAATTACACTCTAAATGTTTATTTTCTCTTATAAAAAATGTGGTTAAATATATAAATGGGGGAGGCCGGTTCAGGTTTTTTGTTAACAGGGTAAGTGTTTTAAGGGTCAGAAGACTTCTAATAATAAACCTAGGTTGCATCTGTTTTGTTACATGTTTTTTGACACGTTGCCACGACTGTCTCATTTTTTTAAAAGTGCAAATTACATTAACCTGTTTTTTCCACGCACAGAAACTGATTACATTTATATTCTAATGCTATGCAATTCTTTTGTCTTTGCAGTGACACATTTATTTCGTTTGCGTTGTCTTTCTCTGGCTTGCCTTATATGATTTAATCAAAGAAAGTATATATTCCATGAATTTTAGATGTTGCCTGTTTTAGGTCTTATTTTGTTTTATATTGAGTAATAGTGCTGCATGTTGACTACGTTAACGTTAATCAGCACCCGACTGTAACACAGGGGCAGGTGTTGTTGTTAAGGGCTGGGAGACCCCAGCTGCACCCCACCATACTAATAGCGGATTTGAAACTTGTGAACACGTTGCAGAGGAAGATGGAATCCACCAGGGATGACATTTGCCTTGTTCCCCAATACCCAGAGCACGAGATTAAACCTTGTCACTGTTGACATGTCTGCCAGTCGTCCTCCGACACAGCTCCAATGTAACTTTCCCCGTTAATAATAAGCTTTCAGGGAGTCTCTCTCCCCCATGCTCCCTTGGTGCCTTCACCTGAAAACGCAACGACGGGAAAAAAAAGACTTTTGTCAGAGGTCTTGCTGTGAAGGTTTCTGAAATTTGTGAAAATAAAAGGATGCAGACACTCCTCCCAACCACCAGCTGTGTTTATCGCGGTGCCCGGGTTGCCTCTGCCACCAATGTCGCAGACCAATTATCTACTTGGAATCGTGGGAGTTGACTCAACAAACTGCCGCCGTGCTGCGCAGGCTCGGGTCGGCGGTGAGCGGAGACCTCGCGGTTCTCTCGGGCTTTCACCCCGATCAATGCGGCATCACAAAGACTCAGTCGTTATTCTCTGTTCCTCTCCCTACTTCAACCACCTCTCTCTCTTCATCGATCACCTCACAGAGGAAGCCTATGTCCCTATTTATTTACTACCGTGTCTAAAGTTTAATTACTCACCACTGGCTGTTTACATATTGACCCGGAATAAATAAAAATATCCTGTGTGTATACGTTGCTGATTATTTTGTTTTCTTTGATAAAAGATCCATCAGCGGTACATGGTTGTATGAGTTCGACATGGGCCGATGGCACCAGCGGCAAAGCTATTAGACCGCCCCGGTGAAACCGGCACAACCCAGTTGAAAATCAATGGTGCGCTGATTAGTCTGATGACAGTAAATTCACAGTTGCTGTCGGGAGTGTCCAGACAGACACGGAGGTGTTCAGCAAATAAGCTCCACTTGTCTGCACACAAAGACAATTCAGCCATCTTTGTTTATCAGGTGTAAAGATGGGGAGTGATTGCTGCTGGGAGGATATCCCACTACAGCAGCATCAGGTCTGTTGTTCTCCTGTAAGCCTACAACATATTGCCTGTTATAGGCCTATTACAGCAATTTTCATCACTTTGAGTTCCACGGAGCTGGAGTTTCACAATGCTTCATTATTAGGCTACATCGATGGTATTACGAACATTATCTCCTGTTTTTAAATCTTAGTGGCTTTATGGGATAAATCATCGACACGCGTTTTTCGAATAGGCAACGGAGAATGGACGTAATAATACCAAATGACCATTCTCAATTAAAAAAATAATAAGTTGTAGGCCTATGTTTTCTTTTGCGCCATCCATTAACACCTAACGTAGGCTACTACGGTCTGCTCTCTGTATTGCAAAATGGGCTACTATTTAGCATTGCGACATGAGGATGTCCACGGCATCATGTTTTGGGGACACACTCATATGTTCGCCCTCTGGACCCACATGCTTCCGGCATAGTGCTGAGATGTTTATTTAGCTGCTGTCTCATTTGTTTTCAAACTCATCACTGCAAAGTTTCTGCAGCAACAGCCTCCTCCTCCCACCACACTCAGCCCGTCACACCGCCCGCGCGCTCCAAGCTTGCCTGAAAATCTCTATCTTTGTGGACAAATTGCTCAGTTACGTTTGTTGTGAGAAGTTGGGGGGAAAGAGAAAGGAGAATGTTCCCGAAGTGTTGTTTTTTTACGCTACAGATCCAGATCAATCTGCAAGCGGTGAATGGATATTATTACACAGCATGGGGGTGCAAAGGAGACTAGGCTTGAGGCTTCACAGAGAGAGAGAGAGAGAGAGAGAGAGAGAGAGAGAGTGAGAGAGAGAGAGAGAGAGAGAGAGAGAGAGAGAGTGAGAGAGAGAGAGAGAGAGAGAGAGAGAGAGAGAGAGAGAGAGAGAGAGAGAGTGAGAGAGAGAGAGAGAGAGTGAGAGAGAGAGAGAGAGAGAGAGAGAGAGAGCAGGCGACGAAGAGGCTCCTCTCTCTCGCGCTGCAACAGGGCAATTGTTGACACGCTTTTTCCTGCCAATCTACAGCTCTCCTCCAACTGTGGCTGCCATGGCAACCTGTTCCTACCCGTTGCGGCTGCTCGCAGACCCTCACTTACAGAGTTGTGTGTCTCCATGATTGGGGAGTCATAAAGAGACCGGGAATGGCCTTCACAATACAACACGGCTACTCGCTGCCCAATGATTGCTCTCGGTGGGCAGGGAATAGAAATAGCCTGACAATCCCCACAGTCATTTGATTTCTTATCCCAGACAGCGAGATCCGAGTGAGAGCATGCATTTGCTCAGTCTATCAGTGTTCAGTGTGTGTGAGCGGGAGAAAGAGAGAGGGTGTCTGTGTTTGCCATCGATTGATTGTAAATCAGTATTTGTGTGTGTGTATCTTTGTAAGCATGCGCTTTCTCGAGTGTTCGCTGGGATAACTGTTATGTGTCTACCCCAGTGATCACAAGACCAGGCATAACTATTCTTCATCCTCAAATAGAACAACAGTGACCTTTGCCAGGCTATATTACTTCAACTTTCCCCCGACTCTTCTTAAACTAAATCACACAGATACTTGCACACACACACACACACACATACACACACACACACACACACTCACACACAGACACACACACACACACGGACAGTCATCTCAGAGTCTTAATCTGTTTCTTTTCCTTGCAAGGAGCACCACCAGGAATGCTCTCCAATGTCAGTCTGCAGGGTGTATTGAGCTATCACTTCAACACTCAGCTCAGTAACCCATACCTGGGGGTGTTGAGCAGGAGAGAGCTGGGGAGATCTAACAGAGCAAAGCTTCACACTGTTACTGGAGAACAGAAAAGAGCTTTATCCGAGCCAGATGTGATTAGATATACAGCACCGCCACTGGTGTGTGTGTGTATGTAGCGTGGCATCAGTATATGTGTGTGTGTGTGTGTGTTTACATGTGTGTTCAAGACTAATCTGTGTTTAAAGTGGACCTCAACATGGTGGTGCACCTCTGAGGTCATCCAGCAGTCACGGTGGACCACCACACATGTTCCCCTGGCTGCTTCCTCTCCTCATCGCATTGTTTGACTGTGTTTAATTCCTCAGATGTGGAGACCAACTTGCACCCCCATAACCATGTATACTGGAGAAACAGTGGATGATGGTGGAAAGTGGTTGACAGTTTGAATTTCTGGACAGTCACACTAATACAATCTAGTTTTAAAACCAGTTCTGGGGAGCAGAGCCTTAGCTGAAGTATTTATACTTCAGTGTGCCTACCAAGAACATCTCACCTTCTAGAAAGAATTCAACCGAGGACTGAATCAATATTAGTGTAAATTCTATCACTATGTTTACTTTATGACCACGATAAAAAAAAAAACAATACCCTGTAGTTGTGGGAAGAAGCTGATTATTTTGCTTTCCTTGTTAGTTAACGATCCATTTTAGATAGGCACGCTGCTTTGGATCAGGTACACTGTACATCATGGCTTCTGTGGAGGATGGAGACCTGTTTAAGATGCACCGGATGGTGCTGCATGTCACTTTGGTATCTGCTGAGAGCCAGGCTCCTGTCTAACGCCCATCGCTAGAGTGCTGATATCATTCTGAAGGCTTTGACACCTACGGAGATTGAACTGAGCGGAACATCTTTCACACAGAATATCTTTTGAGAGATAAATATGTTGTGCTTTTTCCGAGCACCATTAGAGACATTTTGCATTGTTATGCTCTCCTCTCTGTCCTTCCTTAGAGATTGGAGAGGGCAGAGCGGATCATGCATTAGCGGCGTTTTAGACTGAACACCGCTGTCAGGAAATTGCTGCAGTGAGAAATTCTTATATGCCATTGTTGAAAAGCTGTCATTTTATCATGTTTCAGAAGTTATCTATCCTGTGAAAATTGTTAACTGCTGCTCAAATTGGCTTGTAAGTATTAGGACAATAGCAATCCCCTGAACAACTGGGACTTTGTCAAGTCAAGTAGATTTTTTTTCTCTCTCTCACTCTCTGTTTCTTTGAAGTTTTGTGAGATTGTTTATAACCACTCGAACTGTATATATCCCCTTCCCCCCCAACCACGCTCCCTAACAATATTGAGCTTAACGTTTAAAGTCAACATGCAACATGCAAATGAACTCACTCTATGATAAAGCAAGGTGTATGTCTGTGTGTCTGTATGAGTACATTTTAGTGGTGTTTGTGTTAAAAGGAACGCCCAAGTATACATTCTTTAGAAGCTAAGATTTTATGTTGATTTTAACATGTGGCCATTGTAGGTTTGCACACATTCCAGGTGATCATGTGACACTACCTGACAAGTAGGCTGAGTCGGTGCGTTCATCAGAAGCTTTGCTACTTTGAGAGGTTGACCTGATGTAAACACTCTACCTGTCCTCACTTCCTCCTCATCTTCTTGTCATCATCCGTAAAATCCCTTCCCTCAAAACCCCAAATGTCTTTTGTTGTGTTAGATGTACATTTATATTCAAATGATCGCTCATTTCAGTAAAGTTGTGTTCATTCTGTTACATCACTTATCCAGCAGAACCAGTTCATGGAGAGCATTGTACTATCAGGTCTGTGACATGCTTTGATACTGAAATGGAATCCTCACTACTTTGATACTACAACAATACAGCACTGTCTTCTAATAATACATCATCCAAAACATTTGACAAATTGTTACATGAATGCTTGTTTTAGTTAGATACTGTACAACTTGAAAAGTGTTTTGTAGATAACAGATACAGTACGTTTGTGAGCTTCTATAGACCACATACGAAAGAAGCAGTTCAACAGCTGGACCTCATCGCTCAGTCCCTTCAGATCACAAGGAAGGTTGCAGGGTGGATGTGTCCTAATTTGTTGGAATACTTCACTTGAATGCATCCTTTCTTCCTTACTTCCTTGCAGTTGAGTCTAAAACAGTTCCTGTTGAGGAACTGTGGAGCTTTTTAGTTGTTGTTGAAAAGATTTATTGTTCCATGTTTCCCTTTTCTATGTATTTATATGTTGAGTGATATAACCTTTTGTCAAATATTCAATAAAACAAAGCTAGTATGGAGCTACCAAGCTGCTGGCCACATGTACAGCCTTGAGCTGTTAGCAGGCTGACAATGAGTGTGGTGACTGAGGGATTGGAGCAGTCAGTCAACCAGCCAGCCAGACTGCCAGCCAGTTGGCCTGCAAGCCAGACTGCCAACCAGCTGGCCAGCCTGCCAGCCAGTGGTCCAGTCAACCAGTCAGCCTGCAAGGGACAAATGGTGATTGGGGAGGTGAGGAGAGTGGAGGTCATACAGAGAGGAGGAGACAAGCCCCAGCTGGACCAGGGCTCCTAACGTGGCGCCCCCCAGTCCAGGAGATCTTTCACTGGGGAGCTTTGAGGCTGTACTCCACACCACCGTCCACGTCAGCAGGAGAGCAGTGGTCACACATGTCTAAACACACAGGTGCGTGCTCTTTCCATCTCTCTCTCTCTCTTTCTCTCTCTCTTTCTCTCTCTCTCTCTCTCTCTCTCTCTCTCTCTCTCTCTCTCTCTCCCTCCCTCCCCCTCTCCCTCTCTCTTGTCCTCCCTCTGTCTCGCTCTACACACCCCCACACACAAACCTAGAGCAGGCTGTCTTAAACATGAACTCTCCATGTAAACAGTGTATTAGGCCACACCTGGGTCCGAGGCTGGGACTGAGGGACTAAGACTCTAGGACTGAGGCTGCAGGCTGGGGGTGGGGGATGGGGGGGTAGGGGGGTTTGGGGGTTTGGGGCTGGAGATCTAATGCCAGCAGGCTGGCAAGCTGTTAGACTAAATGGCTGGCAAACTAAGAGGCTGGGGATGGAGGGACGAGGCCAGAGGTTGAGGCTGGGGGAGATAAGGCTGGGGTCTGGGGTGGGGTGAGGCTGGGGGAGTTCTGAGGGGAAGTTATGCTGCACAGCCAGAACACTGACATATAGCCCTATAATGAGGTGAACAAGTGGCTGTTGATGGATGAGAGTAGAATGTTGGAGGGAGAGGGGAGAGGAGAGTCTGTTGGAGAGAGACCCAGGGGAAGAGGGAGGCTCCCTGGGGAAGGATAGATCACGGAGCTAGTGCCGTAACGCTGTTCTGGCTGAAAGGCTCATACAAAACATTGATACCATAGATTAGGTAACGTCAGGGGGAAAGTTCAGCGCTCAGTTATTTGGAAAGTCGTCATGATCTATGGAGCGGTGAGGGACTCAACTGGAGCAGGGGCTCCGCGGGTTCACTTGATTCACTTGGTAAGACTGATAAGATTTTGTAAGTCTTCGGCTAGTTGTTGTTCAGTCAGGGGGAGGATGGGGGTTGTGAGATTACATAGTCCATATTTGACAGTCTTAAAGGGAGTGAATTGAATTAGATTATGGATAGTCATTGGAGTTGCTACATTCATTATTACTCTCTTAACCTCACCCCCAACCCCAGCCCACATACACACACACACACACACACATACAGTATTTCTCCTGGCCTCAAGTCCCGTCAGCACAGCGCTGTCAGGCGGCAACAGGCTTCTCCTCCTCTCCTCAGTTGGATAGTGTGTGTTGTGAGTGTGTGTTGTGAGTGTGTGTTGTGGTTGAAGCAGATGACAGGTTTTTTTCGTGTCGCGTCCCGCCTCTGCTCTCACATTATTTTTGTGGCTCCCGTCTCCTAGCTGAGCTGCCGCAACAGACGCAGAAGCTGAATAAATTGACACTGGTGAACCGGGCCCTGTGTCACCCCTCCCCTGTGGGACACTGGGATATGAGTGTGTTTCTAGTTTCCATTTCTGATATTTGCACACATTTTTACTCTGAAAATAACATTCCCCTTGAGCTTGTACACACACTCTCACACTCATACACCCAGCGCTACACACACACACGCACACACACACAAACGAACGCACACACACTCGTGCATGCACAGGAAACGCAGACACGCACAGAATGACAGGGTTGCAAAAACAGTCATCTGTCGCAGCAGTGTTGTGAGCCTCATTTAAATGTGTTTCGATAAGTTAATGTAATCAAATAGATGAACGCTGCATATCATTTACTAAAGGCATGTTGTCTTGAGGGCTGACAGGGGGACGTGTTATTTAAGTCTATTGTATGCGTAAGCATCAGAACACCACCGTTTCATTTCAGTTCTTGTGTATGGAATGCTCACTGTGTGCTAGATGAAAAGGACATTAAGTGTTCTCCTTCTGATGTTTTGTTTATGTTATCATTACCTCCCTCATGCACACACACAAACACACACAGACACACAGACACACAGAAACTCTCAAACACTTGTAGGCACAAGGCAGACGTACTCAACCATAACAACCTAGTGTGTGTGCCAAGGTGTGTGTGTTTCTTTGTGAAGACCAGACAGTGTTGACCACAACTAAGTCAAACACTCATTATCTTCAGGTCACTGGGCCACACTCTGCCTGACTCTGCCAACCTGCGATGTCAGGGCTGAGGGTAGCCAGAACATACATGTAAAATCTGCTTAATAATATTGGAACATATGCAGGCATTCTCTTCACGTATGTACACAGTAGCACTACGTAACCTACAGAAATGCAGACGCTGACTGAAAAATGTGCCACGTAACAGTCCATGATTTGTACTTTACACTCTGAAGATGGTGATTGGAGACCTTATCTGACAAGTAAGCAGCTTGTCAACTAGTGGATGTACAATGTTTTCCACAAACACGCAGACAAATGTGCAACATCTTAAAAAAAAATATAAAACCAGTTATGTTTTCTCATTGTTTCATTCAACACATGAAAACGTGGTAGGCAAGGCAGATGTCTGGCTGCTATGGCTGACCTCATTGGAGGGTATGTGCAGGAAACATCCCATAATATGCAAACATGTGTTGTGTAAAATAAAACTAACTACTGGAAGAAAAAAGCTATATGTGCGACATGGTAAAAAAAAAACATCTAGAAGTTATGTGGTTTGTGTTGTTGCTTCAGTTCGACAGACAGTAATTAAGCCGCCTGACTGGGATCAATGTCAGAAGGCTGTCATAATTACCGTATCATCCCTGCCAGTGTATTCCAGGCATCGTGTGTCCCCATCACTGCATGGTAATGTGTTGCATATTATAACAACAGATAGTGAGTCCACCATCATCAAAATAAGAAACTCATTATCAGTGATTGACAGCTTGTCAACAACAATCCAATAACAACAGTTCAGTGATGGCCCATGCTGAAATGACTGCGTAGATTCATTTCGGAGATTGTGGTTACTGGTTTGACTTAGTATTCGCCAAAAACAATTTGTGTCTCAGTTACGGAATAACTTTTAATATCAATGCATTAACATAAACAGTAATGTTGCCAAGTAACCATGTTTTCTTGTTAAAAAAATAAACCTTGTATTCTTCAGATATTTTACCTCATTAAAGCATTATATCACAAACACCATGCGACACAAGCCAGTCATTAAATGTTTGGGGATAACATGTATGTGTTGCATGAGTCACTGGGTGTCAATAGCTTTTCTATTGCTGCCATTGAGACCCGTGTCTGCACTGCCTCATTACTGAAGGCTGTGGTGAAAAGGTGTTCCATCGCTCCGCGGAGACGGTCA
This sequence comes from Hypomesus transpacificus, assembly GCF_021917145.1. Taxonomy (NCBI): domain Eukaryota; kingdom Metazoa; phylum Chordata; class Actinopteri; order Osmeriformes; family Osmeridae; genus Hypomesus; species Hypomesus transpacificus. The sequence continues at coordinate 3,630,360 of NC_061062.1, forward strand.
GGGCTATTGAAGAACAAGGAAGGAAGCCAAGGATAAAAAAGAGAAGAAGAAGAGAGTTAATTCACACTCCTCCGCGACCCGGGCGCTCCTCTCCCCTCCGGAGTGGCAGAGCGGCGCTGGCCACTGATTGTGTGACCCTCAACTCCTGATCCCTGGCGCTTCACCAGGGCCCTTCCTATGCCATTAATTGGTTTTGTTGGTAAATCTGTTCATTACGCCGTTAATGGCTGTTAACTTTGAAGGGAATGAGTGGCTTAAGAGGGCTTGACCTGGTGGAGGCAGAGGGGGGGGGGGGGGCTGTGAATGAATGTGTGACGTGTTCCCTAGTTCTCTATCGAGGGGGGTGGGGGGTTGGGGGAGGGGGGGGTGAAGAGGGCCTTTGTTGGCTTTGTTCGGGGGTAGAGGAGTGGGGGGCTGGGGGGTAGGGGGCTCCCTGTCCGTTCAAGGGCTCAGTGCAACCATAGACTGAACACCCCTATTTGCCCCCGTGGACCAATCCATGCCTCAATAAAGGCCTCTCTTTTCCTGTCCTCTCTTCTCCTCTCCTCCTAAAGTTTCCTCTCTTCTCCTCTCTTCTTTCCTCTCTTCTCTCTTCTCTTTTCTTCAAATGTCTTCGCCCTCTTCTGTTGTCCTTTCTACTGTTTTAGAACGAGGGAGAAAATGGAGAGAGAGAGAGAGAGAGAGAGAGAGAAGGAGAGAGAATGGAACCTGCTCACAGTTTATATACAAGTTTTCATTTGACAGTAGCAACAACACATCTGGCAAGGCGACAGCATGCTGTGGTTGTTAATCAATAATGTCATCTCCACCCTGTAATTTACATAAAAAAATGTCTCTCTCTCCAGCTCCAGCATTGTTCACATGTCACATGCAAACCCAGGAATGAAATACAAGCTAATGTGCAGGTAGAGCACAGTAGGATTGTCCCAGGTATATTTGACATTTACAGTAGACACACACACATGCAGACAAATACACACCAGCTCCACTGATACATTTAAGTCTGTGTTTCTGTGTGTGTGTGTCTGTGTGTGTGTGTGTTTGTGTGTGTAGGTGGGGAATTTCACCTGTTTGATCTTTGCCGGAATGGCTTTAAGCTGGCTATTCTTGACAACCACTAACTACCATCCAACAGCCACTAACTAGGACCAATTATCCACTGGCATAGAGTTGACTGCAGTGTCTGTAAAATCTTAAGCCATGGGCTGCTGACTATGTATCTAAAGCAACTGTGTCCTCCAAAATCAGTCAGATAGAGTGTAACTGATATGTTCTACCCCTGGAGTTATACCACAGATGTCTCCTACTGTACATTTTACTCATGTCATTTTATATTTACTGTTTTTTTGCCAGAAACGACAATATGCTCTCCGGCAGATTACCTTCTTAGATAAAGGCAAAATCTAAAAACTTATATGTAGACAACACATCTGTACTGATGATCCCTGAGGAATCCTATACCATGTGTTTTCCTCATAGGTTTTGTTGCAAGTACTGCCCTTCTAAAGGTATAAACTTAACGATATATTTCCAGCAGTCCAACATCTAAATCTGTTGAACGTTTGTATCATATGCTTCTATTTATTTCTGCTATGAACACCTTTTGCACTAAGGATCTGTGAGACAAGGACTAAAGAACCTTGAGGCATTGCAGGTGTGGAAACAGTTCAGTAGTTAAAACATTTGGCTGCAAATAAAGACATCGAAGGCTCAATTCCACCCTGTACTGTATATTGCTTTGGATCAAAGTGACTGCTAAATAAATGTGTTAGTATTATTACATTAGAATGAATGTAATCTCTGAGTGATCTGTCTGTCACATCATTGTGGGTTTCAAGTTCTAGATGCTGGTCTGTGTAAAGGAGCATGGAGGCAACACTAGTGACAACCTCAAAGGACGATGACTAGACTGTTTTCACATGTGGGTGATTTGGAACATCTTAGCCAGGTTCTTGTTTGCCGACACAGTCTGTGTTTTAGTCCTGGACTGTTTGATGATAAAACTTGAGATTTAGCTTGCTTGTTTGCCGATAAAGTTTGAGCCAGGTTGTTTGCTGATAAGGCCAGTGTTTTAGTTGTCTTGGGGTCAGGTAGTGTGGTGTTTGCTGTCAGGGTGTGCTGGAGAATGAGCCCTGCTGCTCTTCAAGGTACAGGGAATCTGGCGACACTAATCTCAGACACCTGTGTTGGCAGCCTGCTTTACAACATTCGTTTGACCCCGGAGAGATGGGATAAAGTGTTTTTGTGTGTGTGTGTGAATGTGTGTGAGAGGGAGATTCAGAGATAGAGAAAGAGAGAGACAGAGAGAGAGAGAGAGAGAGAGAGAGAGAGAGAGAGAGAGAGAGAGAGAGGGGAGAGGAGAGACTTCAAAAGAAAGATGCATTGGAGATTTCTGAACTGGACTATTCCTGTTCTTATGTGGAACAGAAAAAGGAAGCAAATACATCACATTAGAAACATGTTTGCACAGGATTTATCACGAAATCACAACATTTAAATCAGGTGTCGTGAGCAGACATGTGTCTAAACTGAACACAGAGTGGGAAATGATGATCATCAACTGTGTCCCTCTGCCTACAGCGTGACCCTCTTAAACAAACAGGAGTTCCCTGGGAACCTTCCCACCATTAAACCCCTCTCAGGTGAAGAAGCACGGATGGGCCATTAGTCCAGCTACACACACACACACACACATACATACCAGAGACTGTACACATGGAAGAGATGCCACAGGAGTCTCAAAGACATTGCACTAGAGGGTCCAGAAACACATAAACCTTCCAAGAGATAGGTGGTACACAGCTAGATAATGTTTGGTGTAAGAAATCCCCCATCACACACACACTCAGACAGACAGACACACACACACACACACACCGTGCTCTGAAGAAATAGCAACCTGGGAGGCCCTCTCGCTGCCCCCCCCCCCCCTATCCCCCCCCCCGCCCCTCAGCTCCTCAGCCCTGGGCCCTTCGTTGCCTGCAAAATAAACAGCAGAGATGGTGTGGAATGTCATCACATACTGCCACTGGATTGATGTGCTTAGCAGTCTTACAGAGCGGTCCGGCAGGCAGGCAGAGAAGATGAGGTCTTAGAAAAGAGGCAGCGCTGCAGAGGAGGGAAAGTAACCTAAGATGCTAATGATCTTAGCTATTAGAAATGGCTGGGGGGGAGAGGGGGGGAAATGTAGGGAGGGGAAGGGAGCGAGAGAGAGAGAAAGGACAGGAGAGAAAGAGGACAGGAGAGAGAGAGAGGACAGGAGAGAGACAGGAGAGAGGAGAGATAGATCTAGGTGTAACTGGAGAAGACCGGGTTCACCCTTGAAAGGTACAACAGTCACCGTCCCTTCAGGGTGGTGAGGACAAGATGGCAGCTCTTTATGAATAATTTCTCCCCTGAGCCTCCAGGGCACCATTAGTTGTGGGGAGCCTGTCATGTTCTGAAGGGGTTTAGCTTGTTTTGTTGTACTTCTGAAAGAGAAAACACACAAAACACACACACATACTTATGCCGACGTGCTTTGTGGATGTGCCTGGCTTAGTGGCACTGGACTGTGAGTCCTTATAACCCAATGTACGTTGCGACTAATATGCTATGCATACTGGTTCATTGATTAATTCACATTCATACCTAACATTCATCCAATTGCTATAAAAAAAACGGACTCAACTGTCTGTTGAAGGGCTGGCTCTCTAATGATAAAGGTCATCTGTCATGGCAATGTAAGATCGTTAGCTAGTGGCCATGCTACTGCTACTTCCCGAGGAGACTCCTGCCTGGTGGCCTCTGCTCATCTTAGAACGGTTGGACTTCATGTTCCCACGTAAAAACACTTTGCAAGTTCCGCCAACTTGCTGAAATTCAACATCACCTCTTCACTTCAGGCTCTCAAACAGGAAACCTGCAGCACACCACGACCACGGCAGAACCTGCGGTGAGAGAAAGGTCTTCCAGGCTGGGTTCTGAAGGGAAGCTGTGTGAGTGGTGACGTCTTCCTTCGAAAGGTGCTCTGTTTGGTTTCCCTATATAGAGGTGGTCTATCTCTACCTTGCTAGTCAACGAGGCTGCAGACGCACTGGAGGAACAGGTTCTCATGCCTGGACAAGCCCAGTTAGTCTCAGACAGATCTGTGTTGTACTGCATGGGATTCAGGGCCAGGTTGACCTAACACCAGCCAATTCTCTGTCCACCTGCAGAGAGAGGTGCCAACGTTCTCCTCACCTTTCAGCTTCAGCCGCGTATGAAATAGGTGACCCTCCATGACATGCGCGCGCGCACACACACACACACACACACACACACACACACACACACACACACACACCACAGACCCATACTCCTTAAATGTATATGGACAAATCAATCCCTTCTCACGCTCTTTCTCTCTCTCTCTCTCGGCCGCCCCTTCGTGGGGTTACCATGGTAACCGATGACCTCGCTAATGATCCTTATCGCTGGTTGCCAAGGTGACAGGCGATCCAGGCTGGACGAGGGTCCAGGTTGGCTGCAGGTTTGGTGTGAACCTGCTTGACCTCCCCAGTTGACAGCCAGGGTGTCCATCTAAGTTAACATGGACAGGATTATTAGCTTGTGGCACAGAGCTCTTAGCTTGCTCAGGTACCACTAACAAGCTGCAGAGCGCAGGGAGGCCTAGAATGCGGGGGAAATTACATTCAATACATCTAAGAATGTTGCACACGCCAATGTTCATGTGTTATGCTCCTTGCTGATTGCATGGCATTATGTACTGGCCTTGAACCTGGCTTTCCACCGTGCTGTGCGTTTGGACGCACATCTTGTAACTTCAAGTTTGTCAATATATTAACTAATGTTACAATTACCTACTGTGTTGTTGACAATTTCTTAAACAATTCACAAGTGACCTAAAGTACCTCACGTATACTCAATTCCTCATATGAACTTCATAACTAGACAGACTGTAAGCTGTAAAACGTGTTCAAACAGTAAAAGATACAAAACGCCAGCTTACAAAAAACAGTACCTCTCAATGAAATCTGAATCAACACTTTCCTTTACAACTTCATTGACTAATCACTATCTCAACAACTTCATAATAGTCCTCAGGTGCGATAGTTAGGGCTAACCAAGGACTGGTGTCTAACCTCATGTCCTACCTACAGAGGTGTATAGCAACCTGTCTAAAGTACCTGTCTGCTATCCACACTCAAGGCTTGGGTGTCTGCTGGGGTGCTAGCCAGCTAGCGTTAACAGCTAGCTCCATCTCTGTCTTCCTCCATCTCCCTCCTTTATTGTGACTCCTGGGGACAGGTTTGCTTTGAAGTCTGTGTGGAAAGGTGAGACTAGCATTAGCTAGCTAGCCCCGGGGCTGACACTAAATCTTTAACATGAGGCGATACCTCCAGGGAGAACAATACTGCTTTACATTCATTATTAGAAGCCATCACTCACGTGTTTACATTGTCTCCCAGGGGGAGGTGAAACACAGGTCTTTGTCACAGCTAGGCAAGACAAAGCCTGGAACAAGGCTTGAGATCAAGTTCTCAAGAGAGAGAAAGAGATAGAAAGAAGTGGGGGGAAGGTTGAAAGAGAGAGAGAGGGAGGGACAGAGGGATAAAGCAGGCGAGAAGGCAAGACAGAGAAAGGAATCACCTGCATAACAGTAATCAGAATAACACTCATGACTTGCAAAACACGTCAAAATGTTCTTCTTGATGTTTACTGGCTTGTCTTTTTTGTTGTCTAACTCTTTTTTCATTTGTGACTTGGGTCCAACAAACCTGACAAGAGAGAGCTTGAAAACAAGACAGGTTTTCGCGGTGTTGGATGTCACCTGTGTGGATTCAATTACAGTCAAGGTGCTAATAGTGTTTATCTCGCCCCAGAGAGAAGCAAAGATGCATTCAGAGCTGGATAATAGGAGGGGCTGTCTTCCTTTGAGGTGGGTCTTTGTGGCCGCAGTTGAACTTGATAAAAGATTTTGAGAAGAACAGCAGTGTGGATGGTGCAGGTGACCACATCCCAGCATCAACCACAACATGGGACTTTTTTCCCTCCCTTCCCCTCCCCCTCTCCTCTCGCTTTTCTGCCTGTCTACGTTTACCTGTAGGGGAGGGAGGAAAGATGAGGAGGACAAAGAGAGCCCTCTGTTTTCGCTTGTTTGCTTTTCCTTTATAATTTGCACTGTTGGCTCGAGTCAAAGGTTGTTTTCATCTGGGAGTGAGAAGGCAGGTCCTGCTCTCAGGCAGATGACAACAGAGACCGCCCCACCGTGACACACTGCTGTCAGGACAGGGGTGCTCTACTACAGCGTGAGAAACATGATCCCCACCCACATGTGCACATCTACATATTTACATGATGTACTGAGGCTGTTTCTCTTCATGCATGCATGTCTTGTGGCATTGTCACATTCCTGTCAGCGCCTAATTCGAGGAAATGAAATCCCCAGACAGCTCTGGGAGGAGTACAGTGGAGGAGGCCTCCACTGATGAGGAGACATTTGTTTGTTGTGTTTTGGACCAGGGATGGTTGTTCAGATGTGCCATGCTAGCTTATTTAACAACAGCCCAGTGTTTATTGTGTAATGTGTAGCTGTCTCTGAGTCATGTCCCTGTCCCTGAGTCATCCACATATTCACCTGTAGAAACAAACAAAGGTTTCTATTCATACCAGCACCTTCCGCCCATTGGTAACATGACTTCTTTCACCTGCAGCCTAGGCCCTGACACACACACACATATACACAAGCACACACGCACACACAGGTATGTCCTGGCTGGCTCAACATATCCTGGCAGCAGTTGGAACACTGTAGGACCCATGTTCCGGAATGGTCTTTATCTGTTAAAAGAACAGTTGAGAAATTACGGGAATACAGGGAGAGGGGTCGGAGACAGGAGAGAAAGAGAGGGGCGGAGAGAGAAGAGACAGGGGTGGAGAAAGAGAGGGAAACGGGTTGGGGAAGATGGAGTGAGTGAGAGGGAAAATGAGAGAGAGAGAGAGAGAGAGAGAGAGAGAGAGAGAGAGAGAGGAATGGGGGGCAGTAAGAGGAGTATGTGAGTATGTTGTTGTACCTGGAGCTTGAAGAGCCTCCTCACGTTTCAGCGCGTAGACAACTGCACAAAGGCGATGTTTGTATTTACTGAATGAGGCCTGGTATTTCAAGTGTCAACTTAGTCTACTGTTTACTTTGGCAATTGACTGTCCAGGTCTCACATTTGAACCTGGATTCCCTGCTTTTCAACACTTAACTAAAAGATCAAACAGAAGAGGGAAAAAAAGCACTAGGTAATTTTATTTCAAGTACAGAACGCTTAAAACTCATGGCTATGTTTTTTATATTTAACTTTTTCTGTACATAGTTTTAGACTTTTACTGACTTGACGTTTTGATGTTTAATGGGTGAATTTTCAGCAGTCTTTTCTCACAGCCTTAACTAGGCTGGCTATGTTTTACCTCCGACTGCCAAATGACCGCTGTCATTATACAACACCTCTCTGCTCTGCTTCTCTAGAGGACTTCATGTTTTCACTAATGAGGAAGCTAATTTATCTTGTCAATAGCAGCAGATCCTCAGCCCATGGTGTCAGGAAAGCATGTGGGAGATAAATCTTTTCTGCCCTTATACTCTCTCTCTCTCTCTATTTATCTCTCTCTTTCTCTCTATCTATCGCTCTCTAACACATTTCCTCCACTCTTTACTCTTCTGGCCTCCTTTGCCTAAATGTACCCTCCTCTGTCTCTCTTCTCCTCTCCTCTCTTCTCGTCTCTTCTCCTAGTGCTGCATGATAACACCAATCTTCTCCAGAGTTTTGTCCACATTCCAGTCAAGCAGAAATCTCCATTTTACGTATTCAGGAAAAAAAAAAGCGCTGGTCAAATGTCAAGCCCTTCTAAGGAGATGTTTTGTAAATAAAGTGTGATAATGACTTTAAATACCTGCACACAACAGTTTTACGACAAGGCTGTTGCTCCTTTCAGAACACCAGAGGCTGTCTGGCAGTGGCCTGGGGGCTCCACTTGTCAGAAGGAGTAATGGCAGTCTGAGTTCAGGCCCGCCACTTGACTGTGTTGCTGTTGTGTAGAGTTACAGGCTCCTCTCTCTCTGGAAGACACTCTATCTGCTGATTAACTGTTGTGGAATTTGAAGCTCTGCTGAGCAGGAAGAGGTGTTTTTTAATGAATCTGTCTCTCTCTCTTTCTCCCCCTCTCTCTCGCTCTTTGTTTCTCTGTCCATCTCTCTCTTTCTTTCTCTTCCTCTGTCTTTCTCTTTTCCCCTCCCTCTCTTCCCACCCATCCCTCTGTCAGGTAAAGAAGATCCACTTAATACTGGCAGCTGGGGACTAGGTTTCACTAATCCAGCTCATTCTTTACATGCGTACAGAACAACAAAACAACATGGCGTCCACACTGAACAAAGAACTGCAGAGTAGGAGAGGATGACAGGGACAGAGACAAGTTCACTCAGAGACAGAGAGACAGAGATAGAGATAGAGATAGAGATAGAGATAGAGATAGAGATAGAGATAGAGATAGAGATAGAGATAGAGAGAGAGAGAGAGAGAGAGAGAGAGAGAGAGAGAGAGAAAGAGAGAGAAAGAGAGAGAGAGTGACAAGCTTGTACAGAGACAGACAGACAGATAAAGAGAGACACAGAGACAAGCTTACACAGAGACAGAGACATAGAGACAGACAGACAGACAGACAGACAGACAGAAACAAGCTCATAGAGCCAGAGAGCAGAGAGATAGAGTGACAGACAGCCAGAGAGAGAGACAGAGACATAAGGTACAGACACTAGTTCAAACAGGGAAGGAGACATAGGCAGGGATAGAGTCAGAGACAGAGCTATTGCTAAAGGCAGAAGTGGAGGTGTGATGACTAACACTTTAATGTTGTCAGAAACACCATTACAACCGCATAATCAACATGTAAATATTTTTGGTGTTGGACTCCAGTCAGGAGAATTCCACCTCAGGTCATCAGCTTGACTCTCTGTCACTCCTTCTGTTCCTCATCAAGTCTCCCGACATGATTGACGTTTACATGTTACAAGGAACGAACATTCCTGTGTCTTTCGTTTATGAAGCTCGCTAACAGTATCATGTCCGCTAGCGTCAGTGCTCAGATGGTTATCATAACCTGTCATAGACGGTTAAGACCCCTCATGATAGGTCCATAATTCCTCTGACAGGGTATGTGTGCTCCGTGTCAGACCGCATCGCAAACTGCTCCAGTGTCATTTCCTTTTTTCAGTCCACCGAACAGAGAGACTCTATCCTATCTAACTACAGGTATGTATTATAGAGGATGCTTCATTAGACAGAATGTGAACCGGCACTGATGCGTGCTTCACATAAATAAATCCAGTTAAACATAGCTCGAAATTATTATGTACTCAATAAGCAACACACAGGGAGATTCAAACCTGCAACTTCTTGATCTACAAACAAATGCCCACAGAGACATACCAATCCGGTGGTTTTGACTACAGTGAGACAGAAAAACTGAAAGAGATAAGAAAATAAGGTAGAAAGGGAGAAAGGTAGATGTAACCGCTGTAGATCGGTAAAACTCACTCCTCAGGTATGTATACAGACCACCAACCGCTAGCTTTTCGTTGGCGTAGCTAGAAGTGGTTGCGCTTGAGATGTCGGAGGTGGCGGAATCGATATCGAGTGCGGGCGAACGTCGGCCGAGTTTACCTCCAACGGTAGCGCGTCTGTTACTTATGTTAGTTAGGAATGGAGATCGGATCAGATCTCGGAGTGTCATAGTCCATTAGGTGACAGTAAACAGAATGTAACCATGTGAGACCTAGAAGGCCCTGCTGTGGGTGTTCTGGTCCATTAACAGGCAGATGATCTGCCAGGTCAACACAAATCATTTCACACACAGCTCGGTGTTTGGTTGCTTTTGACTGGCACACTGAACCCATTGGGCTGGTTCCCATGAAACGAAATTAACTCCCCCCATCTGAACTGTACACAGGCCCATGGTTTAGTCCCCAGTCTACACTGTCCTTACAACTGACCATGCAATTGACACTGGTTAAAGTCTAACATTAAGTGATACAAATAAATAATTGAGATAGGAAACGTTATAATATAACAGTTTTACATATTTTACAGAGTTATAGTTCTAGTGAGGGCTAAGGACTCTTAAGCCCCAGTCAAACCATTGTTTCGTGTTATTTATCAATATTAGAGGTTTTCCTCTTCCTTTGAACGGATGCATAATTTGTTGCGTTTTCAAACAGATGCAAGTGGGTACGTAGTTGTGACACAGTCGGCCACCCTTTTAAGCCTGGTGGACCAGCGGCACTGATAGCACCGAGGCATTAAGAAAGTGTAGACACGGGGTAGGCGCCGGCGCGGACATTTACAAGTCAACTTCTCCCCGCTTTGCCGAACCGCTTGGCATTTACTCTGGCATTTACACTTATATATTTATTTTCCTACGGCGCACAAAAACATTCTGCGTAAGAATGCAAATTTGGTTAGTCCCTTATAAAGGCATGACATTTAAAAAATGCGAAATAAATTGATATGGTCCAATTAAAGTTCGACTGTATGCTTGTGAATCTACTGGCACTCTCGCTCGCTCGCTAGCTCGGTCTGTCAGTCCCAAATTGCTTTGCGCCTCGCATTGCATTCAGCGGTTAATTATAGCAGGTAAAGTGTTATGTGATAACAGCAAGCTCTTACTCAGATGCCTATGGGGTGTATAACAGGAAGCCTGCGGCAGGCACCTAGACATCCAGGTAAAAGGCTCATTGGGCAGTAGCCTAGTTACATAGACCTAGCATACAGGGCTTTACAGTAATGAATCTGACATTGAAATCTCAACCCGTTAGCCATCCAACGCTCTCCCCATGACAAAAACTTAAACTTAATACAGAAGTAACATGTCATGTAAAACTTGTTGATGGATCCTATATTCCTACTAGTTGTGAGTGTGTGTGTGTGTGTGTGTGTGTGTGTGTGTGTGTGTGTGTGTGTGTGTGTGTGTGTGTGTGTGTGTGTGTATATACATGTGTATATGTGTCTGTGTGCATGAGTGTGTGTGTGTCTGTGTGGGTGTGTGTGTGCATGAGTGCATGAGTGTTTGTGTGCGTCTGTGTGTATACATGTGTATGCGTGTATACATGTGTGTGTGTCTGTGTCAGTGGCGGTTGCTGGTCTTTCAAATGGGGAAGCTCATTTTCGGCCTACATCATATACATTATACATTTATTTTGCTAGTTCACTGGCTAATTCACCCCTTCGACACTAGCCCAGCCCAGGCTACTGTATGAATAAGTGAAGGAACGATCTAACGAAACAATGTTAACAATATTAAACTTGAAGGGAATGTGGGAATTAAGTTAAACTGAAACAACTAGGCCTAATGTGGTGTATAATTGTATGAAATGTATGATAAAAATTGGCAAGCAATTTCGCCAAGCAAATACAAAGAAACAGGTGGTTGCAGTTTGTCTATCAACAAGTTGCAAAATCCAGGATGGGACTGAGCTTGAATAACAGTGACTTTTTATAGCACAAAATTGCTGTCAATCAAAAGGAGATGCAGTCTTTCGACAAACCCTCCAATCATCACGCGGAAGCCCAGCGTCCAGGCCAACCCACTCCTCCATTCACCCCCAGAGACGCTGAGAGCCCCGGGCAGGGGCAGATCTAAAGATTTTAATTCGGGGTGGCAATGGGGTGGCAGAAGGAAGTTGTTGGGTGGCCTCCTGGAGGCGAATCAAACCCAAAGCAGGGGGCTACAGTACTCCCTATGGTAAATGATTAGGCTAGAACATTGTAGTTTAAATTAAACAGTAACATTAATATTATTTATTGAAATGTTCTGTCATGTACAAATAATATTTTTCCATGGGAAGATTGAGGTTCATGTTGTTTAATTGTAACTTGTTTCACTACATGCTCTTATGGTTCTTCTCTTTGGGACTGTTTTTTCACAATGAATGCTTCATGTTTTGGCTACCCGCAATGTTTGGGGATATCTCGTTGTTATGATCAGAGACCTATGCACTTTTGTAAAGCTCTCTCTTGGAAGTCCCTTTGGATAAAAGCGTCTGCTAAATGCATAATAAATAAGTAAATTGGGGTGGCAGTATTTTTTATTGGGGTGGCAGCTGCCACCCCTTGCCACCCTTTATATCAGCCACTGGTCCAGGGCGGGACATAATCGCAGCATTTATCCAATGACCGTATAGTTTCGAAGCACTGAAAAAAACTGTTCAAAGCAGCCCCATTGAAGTCCATGGAAGCTGAGCTTCCACAGCGAAATGCACTGTGGCACTACCAAAATGTATGAGAAGGAAATCAGTCAGTCGACCTGCTAATATATGTAGCTGATTCTGAACAAACTCGTCTTCGATATGAATGTGTTCAAACGCATTTAAAATGTTAACACAATAGTACATATTAGAATTTTTTTTTTTTTATGTTAGGGGGAGCTGAGCTTCCCTTGCAGTCTTAAAGAAATCGCCACAGGTCTGTGTGTATTCATGTGTATATGTGTCTGTGTGTGTTGATGTGTGTCAGATCTGTTCTGAAACTTCCTGCCAGATATCAAAGGACCATTGTCATAACAGGAGTCCTCATAGCCTGCAGTAACCTATCCACCATGGATGAAAGAAACTGTGGAGGAAGGGTAGGGTGAAAGGAGGGCTCAGACAGGTAAGGAGAGAGAGAGAGAAAGAAAGAAAGAGGGAGAGATATTTTCAAGGTTACAAGAATGTGTAGAGGTGTGTAATATAGCACCTTAAGGAGCTGTGGTTGGTGTCTGTCATCCTTCTGATTCGCAAGTTCAAAGACCACACTAACAACAGATTGTTAATAAGTAACAAATGAGGGAGTTAACTGGCGTATGCTGTACATAACAGATAAGTGAACTGCCACGACCGAAAGTGAGAGATGTGTCCAGACAGTACACTGGAGACAGCAGCCGTGCGTCCCTCAACAGAACGCCCAAACCCCAGTATGGACCCTGGAAAGCAGATCCCAGAGCATAGAAGGGGGGTGATGAGGAGGAAGGGTACAGAAACAGGAGAAACAAGAGAGTTACAGGTAGATCAGGTGTGTATTGAAACTGCATGTGGTGTGTTAGCAAGGAGGGTGTTGTGTTCCTTCTACCAAACCTCCAATCACCAAACTCCATATGGACAGAGGAGACCATGTGAGTCCAAGCTTGCCCTCGACAACCAACGCTAACATTTCATACTTCAGTTTCAACAGCCAATGTGTCACATTTGTCTAAACGAACCGATAACTTGAAATAAAAATAATATTTATGTAGGAGGCGAAATCACGCGTCTGGTTTGGATGTAAAGTCATTAACATGATCAAATACAGAGGAGTAGAATTCCCTTTGAATTATCTTAGCACATCAGACAAAGACAGAGAATCGAATATAGTGTACTTTTTGCAGTAATGTTTAGAAAACATGTTCACACCAAGGGATTTGCGGAGGCGACAAGGATCAGAATTAATTGCAACAGTTTTATCACTGCTTGTTTGTCGGCTGGTATAGTGACAGGCAGAGACATCTGGTGCCTATACAATAGGGACACCACTACTTCTGAGGTTAATACACCTGAGGTGTGTGTGTGTAGGTGTGTGTGTGTGTGTCATTGATTTCATGTTAATCAACCAACCATCATCAGGACAACATAGCTCTGGGTCAGAACTAGGGGTCCCAGTTTTCCACAGGCACCAGCCCAGGCCGGCAGGCGGCCCCCCATGCCTCCCTGTTGGACAGCCTTCTCCCCACGAGCTGTGTATTTGTTCCTATCACTTCCTTTGTTCTGATCACAACAGCGGCAGAAGACAGGAAGACACAGGGGGACGGCCACTCCTGGGAGGCTGGCAGTGGGGCAGAGGTGTGGATCTACCCAGGGAGAGAGAGGGGAGAAGAGAAATTATAGACGGAGGTGATGCAAATGATATCCTTGGTGAGTCTTCCCTGAGTCTCTGACAGCTGACGTCTGGATTAAACAGAGAGATCAGGAACTTATGACTAATAGCTCACAGCAATCATCTCTCATTATTTCAATTACATGGGTAAATGCATGCAATCATGGATTAAATTGCTGCTCTGAAGAAGGGTCTTTTCAGTGAAGCGTTTCTGTCAGCAGAAAGAGAGTAGAGGAAAAAAACGACAAAAAATTGCAAATATTTGCATTGATTTCTTTACAAAGAATACACCTTTGTTTGGTAAAAAACAATCCTCTTTGCAGACTTTTTTGGGTGTGTAGCAAAAATAATAAGGAGACTAAATCATTTGCAAACATTCTAGCAAACTGGTCAGCATAACAGTTGCTTAGGTAATGGAACACTTTCCACCAACGTCATCCCTATTCTCACAACACCACAGAGTGGAGATAATAAGTGGGTAAACGGCAGACATTTTGTCCAATAATAGTACCTGTCGTCTGTGATGGTGCTCTGGTACTAGCTTTGGCCTTCAGCCTCTTCATCCTTCAGTGTGATTGATGACTCAGGGACTGTGAGGAAATTGCAGCTCATGAATAATTGAATATCCAGCTATCTATCTGCTGTTGAAGTGTCTGACAGGAAGTCAAATTGTCTGCTGGTCAGCAACAGCAGACAACTGTACATTTACTTCCTGTTCCTGAAGGAGAGAAAAAAAACATCCAGAGGAGCTAAGGTGTGGCTGCTAAATACAGAAGGAAACTGAGTTACTTGGCTCAATAATAAAACATCTACAAATACTATAGAGTAAAGGTGAATTAGGTGAGTCAAGACAGACAATATGTTAGATGAGGAGGCCTTTGCAACGGGGCTAGGTCTGGGACTGAGGGCTAGGGGCCAGAGGGTGAGGACTAGCAGGAGGGCCTGTAGAGATGAAGGTGTGGGTTGGGGGTAGGGGTTGGATTTATCCAATCACCCCATCCTAGTATGTAGCATATCTCTGCTTTCTCCCTAGACCACCCCACTCTCTTTCCTCTAACACACACTCACAGTCTCTTTCCCACCTCTCTCTCTCACTCTTCCTGTCCCCCTCCTTCTCTCCCTCCCTCTGTCTACATTAGCTGGTGCTGCTGTGGCTCCATCGACCTGTCAGAGGCATCAGGCTGATTGACTGGCTGGCCAGATGCTGGCCTATCACAGGTAACCTGATACACCAGTCCCATCTGGCTTCCAGCTCCCCGCAATTCACACTTCTCATGCTTGAAGAACACACACACACACCTAAAAAAAAACACATTCTCTGCTAGCCATGCAATAATGTCACATAAGGTATATTTGTTTTATATATTTGTTTTGGTGTGTGTGTCTACGTGCATCTTTCTGTGTGTGTGTGTGTGTGTGTGTGCAAGCATTCAGCTGTCACCAAGCAGAAATGTTGACGCTAAACTGCATCTGTGTGGAGAGAGCTTCAAACTTACTGAGTGATCACCACCATGTGATCACCTGTTCTAGCATCAGAAAGAGACCGACACACAAAAACACACACACAGAGACAGACACAAACAGCGACAGACACAGGCAGGCAGGCAGGCAACAAGACAGACCAGCGTCCTTGGGCCAATCATCAATTAGCTTGTTGAAGAAATCATTGCCCCCCCCTCCACTCCCAACTGTGTGCAATTGCAAGCATTCAGCCAGCACATTGCTTAATTCTCCCTGTCCATGGGAGAGATTGCAATTAGAAAAGAAGTATGTGAGAATGTGAATGTGAATGCATGAAAAGCATGACAGAGTATGGAGGACAGATGGAGAGTCTAATTGCAAAGCGAGGCGAAGAAGCCTGTCTGTCTGTCTGTCTCTGGAAGAGGGGGGATGGATAAGGGGGGTGAGGTTGTGTGTGTGACTGGGTGGGGGTGGGGGGTAATGTATGGAAGGAGTGGATGGAGAGGATGAAGTAGG
Organism: Hypomesus transpacificus; assembly: GCF_021917145.1. Taxonomy (NCBI): domain Eukaryota; kingdom Metazoa; phylum Chordata; class Actinopteri; order Osmeriformes; family Osmeridae; genus Hypomesus; species Hypomesus transpacificus. Next base: position 3,646,241 of record NC_061062.1, read on the forward strand.
GGGTAGGCAGTTGGAAGGGTTGTGGAGGTTTTTGTTTCCCCTGCAAGGTGGTGGCCACATCCTGTGGCCGGGTGGGCCTAAGAGGCTTTGAGGGAAGAAGGGGCTGATGGGTACCCAGTGTGCAACAGTGGGGCTTTGGCAAGTGCAGGCATATCGCGCTTCCTGTGGCGCAGCGTAAAAACACCACCCGCTGAACACTCCTCTCAATAATGACTTCTCCCCCACCAAAATATTTAGTCAAGCGCAGGGACGAGGAGTTCAGCCTCTAAATCAACACGTCTCTCTCTCTCCCTCTATCTCCCTCTCTCTCCCTCTCTCTTCCTCTCTCTCTCTCTCTCTCTCTCTCTCTCTCTCTCTCTCTCTCTCTCTCTCTCTCTCTCTCTCTCTCTCTCTCTCTCTCTCTCTCTCTCTCCCTCTTCCTCTCTCCATCTCCCTCTCTCCATCTCCCTCTCTCCCTCCTTTTCTCTCCCTCGTTCTCTCCTCCCCTCTCTCCCTCTCCCTATTTCTCCCTTTCTTTCCTATCTCTCTCTCTCAGTCAATTTATTTGGCTCTCTGGCTGTCTCCACAAGACAGAAAGAAGATAACACTTCCCCTTTTGTCTCTGTTTCATTCACACACACACACATACACACACGTACGCACAGACACGCACACAAGCAGCAGCAGAGGAAGGAGATGGAGACCGAGGGTGAGAATGCTGTTCAGTAACCCTCAGCTTGTCCTTGTGGTGAGACAGACGATTGATGTCTGATACACCACAAACGGATTCTCCTGTTGAAACAAACACACACTCTTCATCCCCCACCTCTCTCTCTCTCTCTTTTGGAAAAACGGACTATATGTTCTTACAAGTGATTCCACTCAGTTAACCACTAGATGTTCTCAGATGGATTAGCAAGGATGGATGTGTCTTAGCACTCAGGCATGTCTACAGATTGACTCTGACAGGTGGCAGATCAAATGCAAATGTCATATGCTAAGTATAAATCATGTCTTTGGATCCACACACATAATGTATGTATGTGTATGCATGTATGTACACGTAATGGATTGGGGTTTGTGTTTGTAATGTCTATAATTTATGGGCTGTATTTAGAAAATATATTTGTTAAATTTGTTCCATGAATAAGTGAAATATACACAGACTAAACATATATTACTAAACTATGTGGATGAGATTCTTGCACACCAAATGTACTGTGAGCAAGTGCAGCAGAGTTGTGACTGCAAGCACACCATCTAATGGTGAAAATGATGCACAGCATAGCAGAGGTTAGACCCCCCTCTCTCTCTCCCTCTTCTCTCCCCCTGCATCCGTGTGCGACCCTCCTTGCCCCTGCCCCCACGACCCAAACAAAAATAAAACCTGTCCAACCCCCCCCCCCCCCTCCCACCCTGTAGCCTCTGCTCCAGCCCTTCTTTTCACCATCCCCTCCCCGGGCTTACCCTTGCCCTTCACCCCTCCCTCCTTCCCCCTCTGCATTTGCATGTGCTTGTCGACTGACTGACTGACATTTGTTTATGTTATTGTTTACTCTCATAAATTAATATTTGTGTTGCCGTGGGCGACAGCGTGAGCGGCAACAAGCGTCTGGGGACTCCTGGGAGCACGGCTGACAGCGGCCAGCGTTGCTAAGGCATTTCCGAGGCAAAGGTCTAATCACGAACATGCCTGTCTTGGTGACGTACCCCCACGGCACTCTGGGTAATCCTACTGCTCTGGTGGAATCCAAACAAGGTTACCCCCCCCAAAGCAGTCCCACATCATCCCCACCCTACGTCCTCTTTGTAATGTTAGCCTAGTGGTTAGCGTCTGCTAGCTTGAGTCCTTAAATGGCACTGAGATATGCGGCTCCACTATCAGAGATTTCAAGAGGAGGAGGAGGAGAAGGAAGAGGAGGAGGAGGAGGAAGGAAAGAAGGAGAAGTACTCATTATGGAAACAGAGAAAGTGAAGGTGTGTGTCAGAGGAGATGAGCAGACCTCAGAGTGGCAATGGAGAGGAGGAGGAGGAACACCACTTATCTCAGCCCTCCCCTGAGTGCAGGGTCTGATGGGAGATCAGAGAGGCAGGCTGGGAGTCGTAGTGTTAGCGATGGTGGTGGTGTGGGCTGTTGTAATCATAGTGTCATTTCACAGCCAACTAATTCCTGGCTTCTCTCGCCCTCAAATGGACTAAATACCATAGGTAAACCCAACAACAAACAAAAGGGAATAGAATGATGTGGCTGGCATGCAGCCACTTAGTGACTCCATTCAGAGCACGAACAACCCTGACTGAAAAACATGCTTTCACTCCGTTTGACTGGAAACCAACTTATAGTGGAGACTCCACAATATACCATCCCAACTATATTAAAGTTTTTACACACATTTAAAAATCCACAGCTGTCGACAAAATATCACAATCAGTAAGATGAACATTATCTTGACTTGATTGTATTGACTGTGTTCTTCTCGAGTCCAACCCACCAAGGTGGACGTATATGTCTGACAGTAATAGAATAGGTTGTGTAAGCAGTGAACCGTTGGACCAGTGTTATTGAAAGTAGACGGGAAGCCCAGACTAGCTGTTGACACAGACTCCTCCAGCTGTTCTAGAAAGAGAGAGTGGGAGAGCCAGAGGGAAAGGGAGAGAAAGTAGAGGGAGAGAGGGAGAGGGAGAGAGAGGAGAAAGGTAGAAAAATAGAGAAAGGGAGGAAGAGAGGGAAGGAGGGATAGAGAGAGAGAGAGCTAGAAAGAGTGAGAGAAAGAAAGAGAAATAGAGAGAGAGGGAGAGGAGAGAGGGAGAGAGACAGGGAGAGGAGAGAGGGAGAGAGAGACAAACAGGCCTGGGAGCTCCACTCATACCTCACTGTCAGGGCCCTCAACCCAGTGTGACAGCCCTATACTGCCTGGGTGAAAACAAAGCATGTTGACACTTAACTGAAGCAGCAACACATGCCTGAACGCTAACAAGTAGTGCAAAATGGACATTGAGTATACACTAGCTAAGTGCTATGCAATCAGCAGAGAGTCAAGCCCAGGTGTTCAGGTTGGCACGGCAAGGTGTCTAAGATAGTCCAAGAGGACATTATTTTAGTGTAAAATAACCATCTGGCCTTACCAGAAGTCAGAAGTCAAACCACCCCAGCAACAGACCCCACAGAAGAAGCAACCGTCACAGGATGAAGTCACGAACTAAATAGTGTCAATTGACTGGACAACAAACTGTTGTAAAATCAATAATCTATTGAATTCCACTATAGAAATAACCCGGGAAGACATTTATTAAGATAATACACAGAGAGGGATCGATATCAGCAGAACCAGCAGCAGTAGAAACATAATGAGATCAGGACAGCAAAGTGGTGAGAGCAGCTTCAGAGCAGGATTACGTCATGACACTGGGCAGAAGCCTGACATATAGAAACTCATTAAACATGCCGTGTTCCTGCCACTCAACCTCTGGCTGCTGTGGACAGGAAGAGAGGTGTGTGTGTGGACATTTCTGTCTGCATTTGCCATGTGTGCGTGCAGAAATGCATTCACGTGTGCTTCTATTTTCATGCAGTTTCCAAGTTGTGCCAAGCTGGGACTTGAGCTCATAGGTCTCTAATGTACAACAGGCATGTTGAGACTCGCTTCACTTTGCTTTGCGTGTATCTATCACAAGTATCAGCCAGGGATAGCTCTCACTCACTGAACCAGCTCTGTTACATAGACAGACCGGTGTGGTCTTCACTTCCCCTATAGCAGAGAGAGGTCAGCCATGACTAACATGTCTGCCTTCGTGTGGACAGGTAGACTCTTGGAGGGCCAACATAAACACTCATCATTTATTCACCAAGCACATCTCTTAAACATGAACGAGCCGATGTTGTGAATACCAGTCCGTAGTGAGCCGTCAGCCAAGGCCAACTGTTTTAACTCTGTGACCTTACCGAGACAAACGGACACACACACACACACACATGCACACACAGACACGCACACACACAGACACGTACACACACACAGACACACACACACCTCTCGGGTGTCTCTCATCACTGGTGGTTAATTTCGAGAGAGAAATTGCCATTGTGACACTGCCCTGTGTAAGGAGCCATCACTCTGCAGCAGAAATATAAACACATTAAAATGTCGGAGAGACCAGAGAGAACTAGGCCGTGCCAGACCAGGCCACAGATTGGGCTAGGCTGGGGAAAGCAGGGCTGGGCTGGGAGCTGGGCTAGCTCATGCTGGGGCTGTGCCGAAACTAGGGCCAGGGGTTGGCATCTGGGGCTGAGGCAAGGACAGGGGCCGGGGCACGGTTGTGTGCTGGGCCTGGGTGTTTGTCTATGTATGTTTACAACAACTGTCATTAAAGGCACAAGAAACAAGAGGGCCTAATGTAAGATGATCCCTCCCCTTTGTTGAATATTTAATGTGGACTCTGAGGAAGAAAGGCACACAGACTCTTCCTGGCTCGGCGCTCGTCTCTCCTGCCCTCCTCTAAACGTCTCTGGGGGGAGATGGGTTTCCTCCGGGTCACCACCAGGAGCCCATTTACCGCCTCGTATCCCCTCTCCGCACCCACTCTCTTCCTCTCCACTCTCCCTCTCTAACACCCCCTCCCCCCACTCCTCCTCCCAAACCAGATTTGCCTCATTTTTAGTCACCTCAAAGCAGACGTGTATGTATATATTTTCAAGGGGAAATTTGATTGCCAATATGGTTTTCGAAATCAGTTTTCCTGGATCGGGTTTTAGAAATAACAGTAAACTGTTGTGTTATTTCATCAAGCCTTTTCTAGTGGAACACACACCTCACACACTGCAACATCCAATCCGCAGAAGCGATCTTTACACAAGACAACTGCCACGTTAAGTGGATTAAAGAAACCATAATGGGAAAACAAGTGGCCATTTCAAGTGCAGTCGGCGGAAATTTAAGACTAGGAAAGTCGCATTATAAATTTTTTATCAAATTGAGGATATTTTCACACTCAGCGAAGGCTGAAACATGAGTCTATATTTTCTGTCTTTGGTTTCCTTCCTTGAAGTACCCTTAATGTGCCAAAGATGTGATCCTTCAGCTCTGGTTACTGTTGGCGGTTTGTACGTTAATGTCTAAAAAGTTCTGATTGGATTTGGATCGACCAATGTGCATTAAAACCACTGTTCTTTAATCAGAATCTTCTGTGATGTGAAAGTGAATGTAACAAAACCTTCCAGTTCAGCCAACATCCTGCCTTCTTTGGCCAGGGTAATCCACTTGTGGACAGAATGCTGCCTTTCTACAGTTACACATGGAGAAGGTTGCAGTACTTTGCAAGATGGATGAATTAGCTTACATCTCATTTCTCTCTCTCTCTTCTCTCTCTCTCTCTCTCTCTCTCTCTCTCTCTCTCTCCATCCCTCTCTCTCCCTTTCTCTTTCTCTCTATCTTTTTCATGTTTGAGATCAGTGTTGATAGACAGAGGGCCTACAAGATGACGTTCAACAGAACATCATGTCAGTTAAACAAACTTAAACCCACATTATGGATAAAACCTATTTTAATCATACACATATTTTTTTACGCATACACATCTGGTAGGAGCAAGTATGGCATTTTAATACAGTTGTATTATAATTTGTTGTTAAGTTTCTTTATGAAAAGCTATATTTCTAAAAGCATTTCAATCACCTTGTCAAGATGTTTTGTTTATCCTATAATTTATCATGTCACAAAAACATGATATTAAAATTATATATTAATAATGATCAAAACTGCTCAATCTGAGCTGTTAAATACAATCCAAAATAAAGCCAAACTTTCATTGAAATGACCCAAATAATTGATTTATTTTTCCAATGAACAGTAAAAACAGACGCTTATGTTACTTGTGTTAAACAGATCTCAAATCTATTGACTTGTCACCCCATTCCCTCCTCTCCGTAGCCCACGGCTGCTAAGAATCAATACAAAGAAATAAACTTTCCACAGCAATCAATTATGACGCCTCCCAACAGTACTTCATTTTCATAACTGGCGCAGCCTGTCCGGATCTGTAGTCAATGTTTTGGTCGGGTCTCAGATGGTATGCTTGTGTTTCTTCCCCAACAGAAGGGACTAGGGAGCATATCACAAATGCTGGCTGCATTAGGGCCTCTGAATTGTAAATGACCACGACCCCATCTACAGAGCCAGCTCCCCCCAGCACACACACTTAAAAACTGACACAGAAAACCCCCAAGAAAATTACTTAACGGATCGGTTACATCTAAAATGATGGAATCAATAACAATATTTTCCCTTGGACCCTTGGCTCACTGATAAGCTAAATCTTCCCCTTAAAAGCCTGCATTAATGTTTAATGTGGAGCAGTTTGCTGCAGCGATTGGTAATATCTGGACAGCTGTCCTCTGCCCTGTTGCAGTCTTGTTTCCTTGGACGTTTCAGTGTCAGAGACTAATTGCTCTTTCTTTGCGACACTTGATCCCAGAGAACTGAATGAGAGGAGAATGAGGAAGAAGTCACTGGAGCTCGGACGTAAACACAGCGGTCATTGTGAGCGAAGGAGCACTCTGTCTCTCTCTTTCTCTTTACTCTCTCTCTTTCTCTTTACTCTCTATCTCTTTTTCTTTCTCTACTCTCTCTCTATATATATCTCTCTACTCTCTCTCTCTACTCCTTCTTCACTCTCTGTCTCTGTCTATCTCTGTACTCTCTCTCTATCTCTCTCTATCTCTCTTTCTCTCTCTCTCACTATCTCTCTCTCTCTGCTTTCTTTCTCTCTCTCTACTCTCTCTTTATCTCTCTCTCTCTCTACTCTCTCTCTCTGTTCTCTCTTTACTCTATCTCTCTACTCTCTCTCTTTCTTATGCGTGACCACTGTCGATGGCTGCTCATTTACTGTAACTGTGTGGTATCCTACAAAACAGACCAGCATCCATGTGTAGCAGAGGTGGTTCAGACTGGGATTCAGTCCCTACTTGGCATGATCAGCGATTGGTTCACCTGGAGTGGTCAGGGTTAGGGTCAGGATTAGTACAAGAATACAACAAACTAAAAATAACAGTCTAAAATCTGCAATAAATCAAGAACTGTATATTGCACATACAGCAGTGAATCGATGAGCTGTGAGTCGACCATAACAGACGCACCAAATCTCCTGGGAAATAGATGGATCTAAATAGCTGGTTTCTGGTTTACATTGTAAATGTTGTTAAATCCCCCATTTTGTTGAATAGTTTGGTGATTGTGTGGATTTCAGCCTGTCAATGAATGTGTTGTAGTGTAATAGCCAGAGTGTCAGCCTGCATGAACCAGCCTCCACAGACCCACAGACCCAATCAGTATTGCGTCTGGCAGGCAGCAGACCCAGAGGAGCAGAGAGGTTTCTCCATCTCCTTAAGGCCGGGCCGTGCACCGAGCAGAGCGCGCCATGCCGAGGCCTGATTTCACAAGTGCAGCCCGAGCAATCACACGCACACACACATACACACACACATACACACACGCCGCTCTTCACCACAATCACACACACACGCATCCCGCTCTTTACCACAATCACACACACATACCGCTCTTCATCACAATCACACACACATCTCCTCATCACCCACCCTACCCCTCCCCTCCCCCCCCCCCACACACACACACACACGCACGCAGAGAAAATCTGCTCTCCATTTCTGTCTGATTGCCTGGCCCCTGCACTGGATCTGCCAAGGATGCAAAGATGATCTCCTCTCGCTCCCGAACTCTCTCTGATTACACTCCTCCAGAAGCCTGCCCTCATCAGCTGGTGAGACAAGCCTAGACCTCTGCTCCCAGCAGCTCCTGATACTGTGTTTATCAACGGCAGGGCTGTTCGCACCGATCAATACACCCAATCTCTTTGTCGCTGTGATGTCGGGCGGTGAAGGTAAGGAAAGCTGACAGAGAGGACACACTATAGCAGGCTTGTGGTTAAACATCCTTTGCCTGGCGTTTTAATGTGCTTCATTGGAGCCAAATACGGATCCATGTATCGGCTGGTGCAACCGGTTAGAGACACATCCTGCCAGAAAGTTGTCTCTCTGGATGGTCAATAAAGGTATTATCTGTCTGTCGGCCATGGGGACAGTGCCACTACTAGTGCTCACAGAGAACCAAATGAACAGAATCCATTCATCACGGCACCCGTTTCCTGTTTTCCTTCCACCCAGTAACCTATCTCAGACTGCAATGAGACCAAGAAGCTTTCCTCTAGGGTCATGCCTGAGTTTTTGACTTAAGTCATGGTTCTAATCCTCCACTGCAACACTTTGCTTCAGGAGTTTGTGATAGTCCCACATAGGCATTTCCATACTTTTGTACTTATTGGTGTTAAGTTCTTATCTGGTCTGTTTGGTTGTAGCAGGGAGTATTACATTTCTCCCTTGTATGAAACCCCTTGGACGGTACAAAGACTGCCACAGTGAAACCTCATAGCCAGGAACAAACAGACCTAATTGGCCTTAATATTTCCTCCCTGCTCAGGCCTTGTTCTGAACATGGGTGGAGGAAGAGGATGGGGGGGAGGGGAGGAGGGGGAGGGAGAGGAGAGAAGGGGAGAGGGTGTAATGGGGCCTTGATGGATAGGTCGACCTGTCTGCTCTTGACTGGCCCCTCCAGCTCCAGCAAGGTATGAAGATGTTATCAAGCCACTTCAGCCACAGCTAGCCCTGGGCCCTCTCCTCTCTCCAGCTCCTCTCCCAAGCCCCTCTCCTCTAATCTGCCCCTCTCCCTCCTCTCCCCACCCATCCCATCTCCCCACCCATCTCTACCCTGCCCCTCTACTCTCCCTAGCCCTTCTCTACAGCCCCAGCCACTCCACGCGGACCTCAGTCCTCTCCCAACCACAGCCATGTTCCCCAGCTCCAGTAAACTTTAGGTAAGTCCGTACAGTAGCAGGACTCTGTGATCATGATATGCTGGCTGACTGTCCACTCGATAAACAGGACGACTGCTCTAGAAGCCTGTTTTTAAAGGATCGAAAAGTAAACGCTAGATACAGAACTACAACCCAATTTTTCTTACATTCGTGCAACTGCTCTAAAGTCATCATAATAAACATATCTAGAGCACAGCCTCCCACACACTTCTCCTAATAGAGATTACGATTGGAGGACAGCGATGGAAGCCATGTGTTAGACTTCAGTAGACGTCCTGGCTCAGGTCTCTCAGGTTACAGCGTGTTGACAGGACGACTGGGAGGGCTGAGAGGGAACCCCTCCACAGCCTCATCATCATCATCATCACCAGACACTTTGTGAAAGTTCCTGTTCAAGTGCACTGTGACGGGCCAAAGAGGGCTGGCACTCCAAGTCTCTGAGTACAGGTCATCAGCGTCCTAATGGCCTGACAAACGTCTGGATTACCGTCTCCACCCGGAGACAAATAGCTGCTACAAAGAGGCCGGCCTCTAAGCCTCTTGAAGATCCGCCACCAAAACAAGATGATTCCAACAGGCCATTATCCTGTGTCTTTGTTAGTGGGCTAGGGAGTTTAGTCCTCTCAATGGGAGCATTACCCCTTCTTAAGCCCGACTGAGAGAGATTAATTGATCAGTTCCTGTTGAGGTCTAAACCAGGTGGGCTCAGCTATGCAGGGGTCTTGGGGTAGGGGTGGGGGGGTGGGGGGGACTGCAATCTCGGTTAGTTGGTTTTCCATAGTCTACCAGAGTCCCTTACGTAAAAATTTAATTAGATGGTGAATGAGGAATGACTCCAATTTCAGTGACTAGAAGTGGATCGTTTTAATGTTGTCCCTCCTTCGATCTGTCCTCACGCCTGTTTATTTAGTCCCTAATCAGATCCGACGACATCGATGGTAAGAAATGCCGGTAGTTGTGTAGGAACAGTAGGCCATGCGCTGTCTGATACATCAACAACATCACTGACTCGTCAGATTGAGCCTTACCCCTTCAAAGAGTCGCGACACACAGAGTTCATTGTCAGCAATTAGCCTAGAGTTTAACACTTTTTTTTTTGTCTTATCGCAAATTAGTAGTCACAGTGGTATCAATTTACTTATTTCTGCTGTCTTGGTGGTGTGTGACTCTAATAGTAAATGAAGTATAGAAATCCTGAAGAATCCCTGCGCCCTCCAGCTGTGGTCTTTAGGAGACATTCAATACATCCAGCCTGCCAACACTCCACTAGGCTAGGCTGAGAGGCAATAAAGTCATTAAACCACCGGGGGTTCAAATATTCAATTTCATTTTCCAAAACGTGTTTAATTAAAATTAATAATCGTCTGCATTATATCGCTACCTGCGGTGAAAAGTGCTACACTGCTTCATTTTTTCATTGAGCAGCCTCTTTGAAGGGAGTTGAGTGAGTGAGCTAGCATGAAGGTGAAAAGACCATCAAGTCAAAAGATTTTACTTACATGTAACTATCGTCACATGTGCTCAACATTTTAAAGCATTAGGCAATGTACTGATTGAAATAGTCCAGAGTAAAACAGACACAAACACAGAAGCATGCACACAGAAACGCACACACGTGTTTCAACTCCAATCACAACACCTGGATCATCTCTTGATGGAAGCTTCATCCATATCCTGCTACTCTGCTCTGGTTTAATCTTACACTCTCCCTTTTTTACACACAGCTAAAATACTCTCTCTCTCTCTCTCCCTCCCTCCCTCCCTATCTCTCTGTCTCCCTCTCTCCCTCTCTCTCTCTCTCTCTCTCTCTCTCTCTGTCTCTCTCTCTCTCTCCCTCTCTCTCTCTCTCTCTCTCTCTCTCTCTCTCTCTCTCTCTCTCTCTGTCTGTCTCTCACTCTCCAACTCAAACAAACAATTCCCCCCAACGGCCGCTGCTTTGGTCCTCTCTGAACTGGCTGCCGTTACCTCTGGTGCTGGTGGCTGACCTCCCAGGGTCATTTCCCTAAAGCTGCTTCCTGTCTGCCAGAGGAAGTCCATTGTGTGTGGCAGTGTCCTGGGGTCTCCCAGGCTCTGACCTGGCCCGCACTAATTAGGCCTTTTGTTGATCTGCCAAGGAGCTTTATGAGCGTGTGAGGACCGGGTGGAAAACAAACGGGCATGTGTGTGCAACAAACAAATTGTTTTTTAGAGCAGGTGCACCTGTGTGTTTTTGTGTGTTCATCCACGTGTATGTATCTGTGTGGACGTTTCTGGCACGTCCAGGGATGTTTTACAATGTTGTGCCTATCAAACTAAGACTGTGAAAGCACACACACACCACACACACACACACACACACATGCACTTGACCTCTCTTGCTCAGTCACCGGTGCATTGCCAGTGCACATCTCTGCTGGGCAGATATCATAGCATCTCTCTATCATGTCTGGACACTCGCTGTCACTCCAAATTAGCACAGCTGGTCTGAGGCCAGTTACCAGGGCCCTGCAGGCCAGCACACCTGTCCACACAATGCCATCCAGGCTGTCTCTGTCCTCCAGCCTCCTGCAGTCAGACTACCTCCACGGTCCCATACAACACCATGCTCTTGTGTACTAGCCCCTGACTCTTAAAGACAGACACACTGACAGGTACAGACACACAGACACATACACACACATGCATGCATACATACATGCAGACACACACAGCTTTGTAGGAGGTTAGCTTCAACTTTCAACTTTGATTATCCTTCAAAAGGAAATTAGTGTGCAGCAGAGGTCAGAAACACAAACACAGCTGACAGTGGTATGAACACAATCTCCAACAGTTCAGTTGTAAAATATTAGTCCATGTTTGAAGGGATTATCAGGGGACCTGGCAACCTTTCTCAGTGGCGACTCCAACATTGCTGTTGTGTTCTGATCGTAAAACATGCCATCTAGTTGAAGTGGCTTCCGCTGCCTCTGCACAATTTTTATCCATCCATCCATCTACACTTCTATCTATATATATATATATATATATATATATATATATATATATATACATATATATATAAACAGTTAGATTGAAAGGACTAATCAGTCTTTTACTATGGCATGTCTATACAATACATCTCCTTCCCTGTCTTCTCCCTCCTCCTTCTCCTCTCCTCCTTCCCCCTCTCTCCCCGCAGGCCTCATTCACAGTCATGAGCTTGTTGTCTTAGCCCTACTGTGCTAGCACACAGAGCTGGAACAAGAGGAAGAATGGGTCCATCATTGATTTCATCTCTTCCACCTCCTTTTCCTTGGGTCATTAATGAGGTAGAGTGGAGGTGTGTGTGTGACCTGTGTTTCTGTTGGTGTGTGTGTGTAAGTGTGTGTGTTTGTGTGTGTGTGACCTGTGTTTCTGTGTGTGTGTGTGTGTGTGTGTGTGTAAGTGTGTGTGTTTCTGTGTGTGTGTGTGCCTGTGTGTTTGTGTATGTGTGTGTGTCCTGTGTGTGTATGGGACACACAGCAGATTGTGGAGACAGAGGACAACCATTATCTGGTGTCCAGGAGCCTAGTGTCTGCTGAGAGCTTCCCACAGTGCTCTTCTTCTTCTCCTGTCTACATGCTGTCTGGAGGACGTCACACATGACCTCCCCAGTACGCACAAGTGGACTCGCAGGCACAGATTAAACCTAATCCTAGAATACGAAAAAAAAGCCTTTACGACCATAGGGATTTTAGTCCTGGTTCAGACTCCTTTTAATTTTCTGAGTGAATGGAGTACAGGACAGCTCCTGGACCCTAGTCTTGGGTCAGTAGTAGAATCACTTCAGCTGATCCCAGACCTGCCCAGAAAAGCTTGTTCACACCAGATCTGTTTCACCATCACATTTCAAACATTCAGCTTTAAATGGTTTGTTGAACGTAACCTGTATATCATCTCTGTCCCATTTTTAAAGGGATGAGATCCTGTGTTACTGGAGAGGAAATGTCTTTAGTGTCATGAGTCATTGGAAGGAGGGCTTTTTAGGACACGTCCTGGTCATTCAGGTGTGCAGGACGTTTGCCCCATTGGGGGCCTATTGTAGAAGATCCTATGGAGTGTTTAAAGCACAGGAATGCTCCAAACAGGCAGAGAGAATACAGGGTCAGAATGGAGCTGTAGGGGACAACAGGGGGGCAGGGGGCAGGGGGGGAGGGGGGGAGGAGGGCAGGGGGGAGGGGCAGAAGGGATGTGGAGAGGTAGGGGGGAGGGGCTCTTACTTGCTCACTGAGGTGTGAGGCCTTAAGACGTGGGCTGTGTCTCAAATCAAAAGTTGCTTCATGTTGATCTCTCACATCCTCTCCTCGTTCCCCTTGGACTGTCTAAATCCTATCTCTGTGCCCTTTATCTGTGTTAAAGGTCAGGAGAGGTGAGGTGAGGGGAGGTGAGGTGAGGGGAGGGGGGGGATGAGTAGAAGAGAAGGAGTGGGAGAGGAGTTGAGTGCTCTCAGAGATGCTGAGAAGGGAGCATGTTGCTTTGATGCTGATATTAAAGTGTTTGCATGCAAACCAAACATAAGGGACATATATGACAGATATGGGACTCCTTTTTTGGGTTAGGGTAAGTACTTTTAGACAGGCTATGTAAGTTTAGGTTACTGTAATGCTAGTGGAAACCAACCACTGTCCTGTTATGGTTCTCACTGTGCATTGCTGATTTCTTGATACAATCCAGAATTCAGCGCTTGAGTTGTCTAGTGGTAGTGCTTTTGCCTGTAGAACATTCCAGCACACCAAGGCCACATTTCTGCTGCATGGGTTTAAAATTCCAACCCCCTACACTGCCAAATGTTCCAAAAAGTTTGCAGAAGATGTCCCTGAAATGATCAATGATAATTCCTGTTGCCCAGTTTTTCCTTGTCTGTGTGTGAATCTGCAACAAAGAAAGATTTGATCCCCATGCCTCACAGCCCAGCTCCACAAACCCATCAATGCTTTCATGTTAGAAGAGTTCCCCATGGTCGTAATCAAAACATTACCACAATTATGTTTTTTGCCTCTCAGCTCGCAGCAAGAGGCCTAGATTGTCAATAGCAGTTTCTGTCTCCTTTATTTAAACCAACAGTGGGCGGTGCACTAATTACTTTGACTAGCGTCTCATCTGAAAATGTTTCACAGTTCTAACTTCCTGAGGTAAATGTGAACGTGTGGATGGCCAAACAGAAAACATCTACAGGAGGATTATAGAAAATATCTCTGAGAAATGTGTTACGAAACGTGTTTAGTCTGTAGGAATTCATTAACATATGAGCTTTATATATAGTGAAGCAGACAAGAGAGAAAATGAATTTATCAGGCGAGCCCAAACACTTACTTCAAGCAACATTGTGACTTTGAGTGGTTAAACAGATTTTCTCTGCAAAGTCTGGGGGCTAATTTGATTTGACAGCAGGGAAACAAAGAACAGGTGATGTATGGTTTCATGTTGACCTGGAGAAAGAAACTGTTCTAAAACATCAATTTATTAGGATAATATATCCCACGCTTCTACTTCAACAAGTGATGTGTGTGTGTGAAGGGAGGGAGTCTTGGGTAGAGGAAAGTGTGTTTCTGTGGACTGTATGTTTGTGTGGGTGGGTGTGTGTGTGTGTGTGTGTGTGTGTGTGTGTGTGTGTGTGTGTGTGTGTGTGTGTGTGTGTGTGTGTGTGAGAGAGAGAGAGAGAGAGAGAGAGAGAGAGAGAGAGAGAGAGAGAGAGAGAGAGAGAGAGAGAGAGAGAGAGAGAGGGAGAGAGAGAAAGTGAATCCTCCAGATTTCTCTCAGGTTTCTCCAGTTGGAGCATGTCTATCAGCAAGCTCCAATTATCCCGCTCCTGTCCTCTCTCTATTAAAACACAACCTTGTTGATCCTGCTCTAATACACTGTTTACCCACCAGCATACTGACGACCAAACACAACACAGCCATCCATTTGTTTACTGTACCAGTTCCACCTTAAGAAAACCAAACCTCTGGATCAGCAGGGCAATTAATACAACATCGTTTAACTGTATATTCTGCTTTATCTCGTGCCGAAAGCACTCTCAAAAGCTTAACTGTGCTAATTCTCCTCTTTCTCAAGTGGGTCAGATTTGTCCCTGGAGACCATGCTCAAGGTAACATTGACAGACGGAACAGGATTAGAAAGGGTAACATAGTAACACACCCACAGCAACAGGAGTCACTCAATACACACAGATACACACAGGTACACACAGGTACACACAGATACACACAGATACACACAGCCACCAAAACAGACCTAAGAGTCATGGTCTGAATGTGAGAAAGACAGGACAAAGCTAAATAAAGTTTTAAATACTCAATACAAGTGATACTTGAAACTTCCATATAGTTTATGGCATGAATGATTAGCACCTCTCCACAGGGAACATAATAAAATAAAATGTACAGTGTTCTGTATATACTTTGTCTAAAATCATTACATAAATAGTGTTCTTGGTGAGAACATTCTGGAAAAATGAAATGGCACTCGGATATTGATGTGTCTTTGTCTGTGACTGAACAGAGTGTGACTGGTCACCAGGCCTGTAGAGAGGGCAGTCAAACACTGGGATTCCCTGCGATCATGGAAGACTGAAAAAGGGTTTGAGTGTGTGCGCGCATTCCGTGTATGTTTTTGCAATGTGCTTTGCATGCGTCCTTCCGTGTGTTTGTGTGTGTACGTATTTGCATGTGTGCACGCGTGTGTGACAGCGTGTGTTTCTCAGTACGTGTGCATTCCGACTGTGACTGTTTCTCCGTGCTTACAGGCCTGTGCCGTGCTTCTGTGTGTTTGTGCTTGAACCATGCATTTGTGTGTGTGTGTATAAGTGTGTGTGTATAAGTGTGTGTGTATAAGTGTGTGTGTATAAGTGTGTGTGTATAAGTGTGTGTGTATAAGTGTGTGTGCGTTCGTGTGACAGTGTGTGTGCTCAGGACTGATAATTGTGACCATTGATGTCCAGGACAGGTCCATCTGCTTGGCAGAGGGGTGAATGCACAACCATCTGTGCTGTTGCATGTGCTGGAGGACTGACATGGATAGGTATTGTCTGGCCAGGATCACCTCAGGGCTGCTGGCTGGTTCCAGCACCCCACCTCGGGCCCCATGCTCACACGTACACACACAGACACCACATCATTAGCCAGCTCAGAGACAACACTGTAGGAGTAAACTGTGGTGAAATATGCCGGACAAAGGTGGCTGTCACCGAGTTCTCACCTCCCCTGAACAGACAGACTGGGTTAGTCATCGTTGTCAGACACAGACAGTGTGTGTGTGTGTGTGCTGTATGCGTATGTGCTGTGTGTGTGCATGTGTGTGTGAGAAAGAGAGACAGAGACAGAAAGAGAGAGAGAGAGAGACAGACAGACAGAAAGAATGAAAGCAAACAGCATTAACAAACACAGTATCAAATGTTTTTCATCCAATCCTACTATCTTTATCAAAAGGGACAATTAACATGGTTTGGCAGTTTAACACGTGGCTTGGTTTGACTCCAGCCCTGACTGACCCAGTCTGGTGAATATACTCTCCTGAGTGGGCAGTGTGTGTGCGTGTGTGTGTGTGTGTGTGCGTGTGTGTGTGTGTGGCTTGGTTAGCATCCAGCTCTGACTGACCCACTGTGCCCTGAGTGAGCAGTGGCCCCCTGGAGGGCTGAGATAGTAACACATGCGGTAACACAGGCCATCCACATCGTGGTGATTAGCATTGGGACTGGTCCTAATAAATGCTTGGAGGATTTATTTTCTTAGGGATATGTGAGCTGGTGTGAGGTTGGGAGTGTTTGGAGAAGAGTGTTAGACCAGGCCAGCTGTCTCCCGGGGAAACCTGTGTAGCGTCGTTTGTTTATACACACAGACTCAACCATTAAGCAACAGTCTTTCACGTTCTCCTCTCCTCAAACAGCCATGTCTGGAAACCCATCGCTTTCTTAACCTCCCGGTACACTCCTGCTCTCTCTCTGCTCTCTCTCTTTCCTCTTTTCCCCTCTCTCTTTCTCACTCCCCTCCTCTCTCTCTCTCCTCGCTCTGTCTCTCTCTCTCTGTCTCTCTCTCTTTCTCTCTCTTTCCTCTTTCCCCCTCTCTCTTTTGCACTCCCCTCCTTCTCTCTCTCTCTGCTTCTCTCTCTGTCTCTCTCTCTCTCTTTCCTCTTTCCCTCTCTGTCTTTCTCTCTTTCTCTTTCTTCTCTTTCCAACTCTCTCTTTCTCGCTTCCCTCCTTCTCTCCCTATCTTTCCCTCTCTCTCTCTCTCTCTCTCTCTCTCTCTCTCTCTCTCTCTCTCTCTCTCTCTCTCTCTCTCTCTCTCTCTCTCTCTCTCTCTCTCTCTCTCTCTCTCTCTCTCCCTCTCCATCCCATAACTGCTCGTAGTTTTGACATGATGGTGAGGCTCACTACAGGGAACATCTCAGGGAACATCTGTAAACAGGGAGTGTGTGTGGATATGTGTTTGTGTGTTAGTGCACACTTGTGTTTGGTGTGTGTGTAGATGTTGACATTGTAACGGGGGGGCATCATCTCAGATTGAACAAACACCCTCCTCGACCTCCTACTCCCTGGCCCCCTCCCTTCATCCAGCCATTTTTACCGAGGACTAAAGACATCCAATGGATGTGCTAACATCCCTGCTGTGTCCGGTCCTTTAGCAGGGGGGACAAAGCCTCACACCTCCCGGTCTGCCTCGATGCGGCTGGGCTCCGAGGAGACCCAGAGAGGCCCATCTCTGGCAGCCATCTCTGCCTCTTCGCTGACATCTGCTCGGGGGTGAGGTTTCCTCTGAGAGGGGGGCGCGGGGAGTCAATCTGCTCTTTTCAAACACAGTGGCTCGCAGACAGACAGACAGACAGACAGAGATGGGGGTGATGGAGGATGGTAAAATCTGCAGCACCACATTGCCTTCTTGTTCTTTAGCTGGCAGTCATGGGGTGCAAGGCCCCCCCTCCCCCGTCTTCCTCCTCCTCGCCCCCCCCCCCCCCCCCCCCCCCCCCCCCCCCCTCGCTAGCTGTCTCTCAGGGCCTCCCACTGCAGTCAGATTGACAGGCCTCAGACAGCTCAGGTGATGAAGAGGAGAGAGTGAGAATAGACACCGGGAGAGGAGAGAGAAAGAGGTGCCGTGTTTGAACACTTTTCCTAAAGAGGAAAGAACAAACGAGGAAAGGAGAGGGGAAGGAGGTGGCTGAGGAGGCGGTGTGATACCTATACAACAGCTATCAGTCTGTCGGTTGGTCCGTCAGTTGGTCTTTGGGCTCCGCTGGCGCACGAGGCAGATCCAGAAACACAGACTGGGACAGGGAGAAAAGAGCAGGATTATTTGAGGATTTGACAGATTGTGTTATTGTTTCTTACATGCCGCTTATCAAATTTGAGTATTATTTTTGCGAGGGGTTAACACGTTTATTGATAGACAAGGAGAGAAGAGAGTAGATGAGAGGATATGGGAGGAGAGGTGAGGAAGTGGTGAGGAGAGGAGAGACGAAAAGAGGAAAGGAGGGGAGTCCAACCTGGTGCATGCAAGTGTGTGTGTGCGTGTGTGTGTGTGCATGTCTGTGTATGTGTGTTTGTGGAAAGACAAGCACTATCAACCATGTTCCTGTCATATGCCAGATGAATCATATCTGGAGAGATAAAGCTGTACCATAGCATCTCCAGGAATAGTTCTGTTGGCTGGAGATCAGACGGTTGGTTCATAGACGTTTGGAGGATCATTGATCAACTTCTTGCTAGACTATTTTTTTTTACAATGTTGAAATATTATTTTGAAACCATCGTTTTTGAAACCACCTTGCATTTCTCATCATTTGCAAATGTACATCTCTGCCAGAACTTTGGTTTTAAGAAACCTTGTGCACCTTTAAAAACAACAGAAAAATTGCTCCATACAGTATTTCCTCCAATTAAAGTTCGCTCTCACTTGCATCCTACCCCCACTGAGGAAGCAGGAGTAATAGCAGCTGAGATCAGGTCTAATAAGGGAGACAGAGTTCTCCTTGTTCTGGACCAAATATCACTTCTCTTCCTCAATAAAAGTATCTTTTTGATGCCATCATTAAGCCTTGGTAAGTCGTTAAGAAGCTTCTGTACGCTTACGGGGCAGGAGTGGGGGTTGTGGAAGAAGGGATGGAGGGAGAGAGAGAGAGAGAGCTATCCGGCCAGGACCCAGTAGCAGGGGATTGTTCCAGGCTTGTAACCCCTGTCCCGGTCACTGGCTCCACTGTGAACACAAGTGTCTTTATTCTCCCTGGGAGAAATGGCTGTGAAACATTTGTCGGGCATGTAGCAGATTACAC